>NC_134832.1:13819729-14113083 GCF_004210375.1 Tachypleus tridentatus | reverse complement strand
ACATACGTACCTAGCTTACAGATTAAATAACATACGTACCTAGCTTACAGATTAAATAACATACAGACCTAGCTTACAGACTAAATAACATACATTACCTAGCTTACAGAATAAATAACATACAGACCTAGCTTACAGATTAAATAACATACAGACCTAGCTTACAGACTAAATAACATACAGACCTAGCTTACAGATTAAATAACATACATACCTAGCTTACAGATTAAATAACATACAGACCTAGCTTACAGAATAAATAACATACAGACCTAGCTTACAGATTAAATAACATACAGACCTAGCTTACAGATTAAATAACATACAGACCTAGCACAGACTAAATAACATACATACCTAGCTTACAGATTAAATAACATACAGACCTAGCTTACAGATTAAATAACATACAGACCTAGCTTACAGACTAAATAACATACGTACCTAGCTTACAAATTAAATAACATACAGACCTAGCTTACAGATTAAACAATATACAGACCTAGCTTACAGATTAAATAACATACAGACCTAGCTTACAGAATAAATAACATACAGACCTAGCTTACAGATTAAATAATATACAGACCTAGCTTACAGATTAAATAATATACAGACCTAGCTTACAGATTAAATAATATACAGACCTAGCTTACAGATTAAATAACAAACAGACCTAACTTACAGATTAAATAACATACAGACCTAGCTTACAGAATAAATAATATACAGACCTAGCTTACAGACTAAATAACATACGTACCTAGCTTACAGAATAAATAACATACAGACCTAGCTTACAGATTAAATAACATACAGACCTAGCTTACAGACTAAACAACATACAGACCTAGCTTACAGATTAAATAACATACAGACCTAGCTTACAGAATAAATAACATACAGACCTAGCTTACAGATTAAATAACATACAGACCTAGCTTACAGATTAAATAACATACAGACCTAGCTTACAGACTAAATAACATACATACCTAGCTTACAGATTAAATAACATACAGACCTAGCTTACAGATTAAATAACATACAGACCTAGCTTACAGACTAAATAACATACGTACCTAGCTTACAGATTAAATAACATACAGACCTAGCTTACAGATTAAATAACATACAGACCTAGCTTACAGATTAAATAATATACAGACCTAGCTTACAGATTAAATAACATACAGACCTAGCTTACAGAATAAATAACATACAGACCTAGCTTACAGATTAAATAATATACAGACCTAGCTTACAGATTAAATAATATACAGACCTAGCTTACAGATTAAATAATATACAGACCTAGCTTACAGATTAAATAACAAACAGACCTAACTTACAGATTAAATAACATACAGACCTAGCTTACAGAATAAATAATATACAGACCTAGCTTATAGATTAAATAATATACAGACTTAGCTTACAGATTAAATAATATACAGACCTAACTTACAAATTAAATAATATACAGACCTAGCTTACAGATTAAATAATATACAGACCTAGCTTACAGATTAAATAATATACAGACCTAACTTACAGATTAAATAATATACAGACCTAGCTTACAGAATAAATAACATACAGACCTAGCTTACAGGATAAATAATATACAGACCTAGCTTACAGATTAAATAATATACAGACCTAACTTACAGGATAAATAATATACAGACCTAGCTTACAGATTGAATAATATACAGACCTAACTTACAGATTAAATAATATACAGACCTAACTTACAGATTAAATAATATACAGACCTAGCTTACAGAATAAATAACATACAGACCTAGCTTACAGATTAAATAATATACAGAGCTAGCTTACAGACTAAATAACATACATACCTAGCTTACAGATTAAATAACATACAGACCTAGCTTACAGATTAAATAACATACAGACCTAGCTTACAGATTAAATAACATACAGACCTAGCTTACAGATTAAATAACATACAGACCTAACTTACAGATTAAATAATATACAGACCTAACTTACAGATTAAATAATATACAGACCTAGCTTACAGAATAAATAACATACAGACCTAACTTACAGAATAAATAACATACAGACCTAGCTTACAGATTAAATAACATACAGACCTAGCTTACAGATTAAATAACATACAGACCTATCTTACAGATTAAATAATATAGAGACCTAGCTTACACATTAAATAACATACAGACCTAGTTTCCGTATTAAACACCTATTTCAGTACAAGTATGAAGTTCCTAAATTTCAACTTTCATGGCTAGTATATAAATATACGTGTAATAACTGTACCGCCACTTAAAAACTAGAATCTGTAAACGTTTAGGAGTTACTAACAGAACCAACCTTCCACTACTTAAAATTATTCATTCATCTTAATCCGGTCACATTCTGGAACAACAGTTCCCAGTGTCTCATTTAGCGATTTTTCTATCACCGGATCTCCAGACCTTGACTTCTACATTAAAGAAAGTCTACTTATGGTTAAAAACCGCCTGACCCTTAAAGATTCACATAACTCTTTTAATGTAAAGTTGTTCTAATTTTTCACACTTAACTCGGTTTTTTTTAAATATATATATAAACATTGTTTTATTTGCCCATTTACAGCTTTTCGTAATAAATAAGTAAACTATTTATTATGTTATAATTTCAGTAATAATGAAGATGCGATAAGTTATCCTGTAACGTTTGAACCTTGTAAATAATATGTTTGATGTTTTATCAACTGTCTTTATTATTAATATACTGAGTGTCTCTGTATAGTTATACGTTTGAATAAAGAGGAAATAATACCCTTCAAGCTGCTTATGGTATTCTTTGTATCAACACTAGAAGACGATTAAATTAACTTGTCCATTAGGTTTTTGATAGAAAGAAAACCTAATAAGAAAGAAACACAAACAAGCCATACTTGAGAATAAGTACAAAAAACAACAACATTCAGGCAATGTTGAGCCAAGGACTCGGTTTAACTAAAGCTAACACTTAACTGTCATATCGAATGGAAGAATGTTCAGCGTCTAAGCCTAAATATCACGAGTTATGTTTACTATGTTCCTCTTTCTCACAGACCTGATGACAGGGAGGGCGGAGTAAAACAAACACAGTCATCGTTCCCCAATCTCGAGAGTTATGACAGCTTCATCTATTGTTGGTTTTACTTAATTAAGTTTCACCAGTCGAATATGGCTTTTATTAAATATTCGAAAGATATAAGCAGTTGTTAGCAAAACATAGATCAAGCAGATATTTATGCAAAACTGACATTTCGTTCAAGCATCTAAACGATGAAGGGCCATAAGATTATCCTTTTTTATATTTATTAAGAAGTTGTAATAAAACTATTAATCTACAGAATAAATAGCAAAGAACCAAATACGTTCTGTAGATATAAAACTATTATTACTACGAAATTCAACTTAGGTTAGAAGAACGATAGTGAATACAGCGAAATTAGTACGATGAAGTAACGTTGCTGTGATGGTAAAATGGAGTAACGTTCCTGTGAAACTGTGGGATAAAGTAACACTGTTGTGACTCTGTAGGATGAAGTAACACTGTTGTGACTCTGTAGGATTAAGTAACACTGTGTGACTCTGTAGGATGAAGTAACACTGTTGTGACTCTGTAGGATGAAGTAACACTGTTGTGACTCTGTAGGATGAAGTAACACTGTTGTGACTCTGTAGGATGAAGTAACACTGTTGTGACTCTGTAGGATGAAGTAACACTGTTGTGACTCTGTAGGATTAAGTAACACTGTGTGACTCTGTAGGATGAAGTAACACTGTTGTGACTCTGTAGGATGAAGTAACACTGTTGTGACTCTGTAGGATGAAGAAACACTGTTGTGACTCTGTAGGATGACGTAACACTGTTGTGACTCTGTAGGATGAAGTAACACTGTTGTGACTTTGTAGGATGAAGTAACACTGTTGTGACTCTGTTGGATGAAGAAACACTGTTGTGACTTTAGGATAAAGTAACATTACAGTAATGATAAAATGGAGTAACGTTCCTGTGAAACTGTGAGATGAAGTAAAACTTCTGTAATTATGTAGCATGAAGTAACACTGTTGTGACTCTGTAGGATGAAGAAACACTGTTGTGACTTTAGGATAAAGTAACACTACAGTAATGATAAAATGGAGTAACGTTCCTGTGAAACTGTGAGATGAAGTAACACTGCTGTGACTCTGTAGGATGAAGTAACACTGTGTGACTCTGTAGGATGAAGTAACACTGTTGTGACTCTGTAGGATGAAGTAACACTGTTGTGACTCTGTAGGATGAAGTAACACTGCTGTGACTTTGTAGGATGAAGATAACACTGTTGTGACTCTGTAGGATGAAGTAACACTGTGTGACTCTGTAGGATGAAGTAACACTGCTGTGACTCAGTAGGATGAAGTAACACTGTTGTGACTCTGTAGGATGAAGTAACACTGTGTGATTCTGTAGGATGAAGTAACACTGTTGTGACTCTGTAGGATGAAGTATCACTGTTGTGACTCTGTAGGATGAAGTAACACTGCTGTGACTCTGTAGGATGAAGTAAAACTGTTGTGACTCTGTAGGATGAAGTAACACTGCTGTGACTTTGTAGGATGAAGTAACACTGTTGTGACTCTGTAGGATGAAGTAACACTGTGTGATTCTGTAGGATGAAGTAACACTGTTGTGACTCTGTAGGATGAAGTAACACTGCTGTGACTCTGTAGGATGAAGTAACACTGTGTGACTCTGTAGGATGAAGTAACACTGTTGTGACTCTGTAGGATGAAGTAACACTGTGTGACTCTGTAGGATGAAGTAACACTGTTGTGACTCTGTAGGATGAAGTAACACTGTTGTGACTCTGTAGGATGAAGTAACACTGCTGTGACTTTGTAGGATTAAGATAACACTGTTGTGACTCTGTAGGATGAAGTAACACTGTGTGACTCTGTAGGATGAAGTAACACTGCTGTGACTCTGTAGGATGAAGTAAAACTGTTGTGACTCTGTAGGATGAAGTAACACTGCTGTGACTCTGTAGGATGAAGTAACACTGCTGTGACTTTGTAGGATGAAGTAACACTGTTGTGACTCTGTAGGATGAAGTAACACTGTGTGATTCTGTAGGATGAAGTAACACTGTGTGACTCTGTAGGATGAAGTATCACTGTTGTGACTCTGTAGGATGAAGTAAAACTGTTGTGACTCTGTAGGATGAAGTAACACTGCTGTGACTTTGTAGGATGAAGTAACACTGTTGTGACTCTGTAGGATGAAGTAACACTGTGTGATTCTGTAGGATGAAGTAACACTGTTGTGACTCTGTAGGATGAAGTAACACTGCTCTGTAGGATGAAGTAACACTGTGTGAGTAGGATGAAGTAACACTGTGTGACTCTGTAGGATGAAGTAACACTGTGTGACTCTGCTGTGACTCTGGATGAAGTAACACTGCTGTGACTCTGTAGGATGAAGTAACACTGTTGTGACTTTGTAGGATGAAGTAACACTGCTGTGACTCTGTAGGATGAAGTGACACTGCTGTGACTCTGTAGGATGAAATAACACTGTGTGACTCTGTAGGATGAAGTAACACTGCTGTGACTCTGTA
Source organism: Tachypleus tridentatus (assembly GCF_004210375.1). Taxonomy (NCBI): domain Eukaryota; kingdom Metazoa; phylum Arthropoda; class Merostomata; order Xiphosura; family Limulidae; genus Tachypleus; species Tachypleus tridentatus. The sequence continues at coordinate 14,107,454 of NC_134832.1, read as the reverse complement.
GGATGAAGTAAAACTGTTGTGACTCTGTAGGATGAAGTAACACTGCTGTGACTTTGTAGGATGAAGTAAAACTGTTGTGACTCTGTAGGATGAAGTAACACTGCTGTGACTTTGTAGGATGAAGTAACACTGTTGTGACTCTGTAGGATGAAGTAACACTGTGTGATTCTGTAGGATGAAGTAACACTGTTGTGACTCTGTAGGATGAAGTAACACTGCTGTGACTCTGTAGGATGAAGTAACACTGTGTGACTCTGTAGGATGAAGTAACACTGCTGTGACTCTGTAGGATGAAGTAACACTGCTGTGACTCTGTAGGATGAAGTAACACTGTTGTGACTTTGTAGAATGAAGTAACACTGCTGTGACTCTGTAGGATGAAGTAACACTGCTGTGACTCTGTAGGATGAAGTAACACTGTTGTGACTCTGTAGGATGAAGTAACACTGTTGTGACTTTGTAGGATGAAGTAACACTGCTGTGACTTTGTAGGATGAAGTAACACTGTTGTGACTCTGTAGGATGAAGTAACACTGTGTGATTCTGTAGGATGAAGTAACACTGTTGTGACTCTGTAGGATGAAGTAACACTGCTGTGACTCTGTAGGATGAAGTAACACTGCTGTGACTCTGTAGGATGAAGTAACACTGTGTGACTCTGTAGGATGAAGTAACACTGTTGTGACTCTGTAGGATGAAGTAACACTGTTGTGACTCTGTAGGATGAAGTAACACTGCTGTGACTTTGTAGGATGAAGATAACACTGTTGTGACTCTGTAGGATGAAGTAACACTGTGTGACTCTGTAGGATGAAGTAACACTGCTGTGACTCTGTAGGATGAAGTAACACTGCTGTGACTCTGTAGGATGAAGTAACACTGCTGTGACTGTGTAGGATGAAGTAACACTGCTGTGACTCTGTAGGATGAAGTAACACTGCTGTGACTTTGTAGGATGAAGTAACACTGTTGTGACTCTGTAGGATGAAGTAACACTGTGTGATTCTGTAGGATGAAGTAACACTGTTGTGACTCTGTAGGATGAAGTAACACTGCTGTGACTCTGTAGGATGAAGTAACACTGCTGTGACTCTGTAGGATGAAGTAACACTGTGTGACTCTGTAGGATGAAGTAACACTGTTGTGACTCTGTGGGATGAAGTAACACTGTTGTGACTCTGTAGGATGAAGTAACACTGCTGTGACTTTGTGGGATGAAGATAACACTGTTGTGACTCTGTAGGATGAAGTAACACTGTGTGACTCTGTAGGATGAAGTAAAACTGTTGTGACTCTGTAGGATGAAGTAACACTGCTGTGACTCTGTAGGATGAAGTAACACTGCTGTGACTCTGTAGGATGAAGTAACACTGTTGTGACTTTGTAGGATGAAGTAACACTGCTGTGACTCTGTAGGATGAAGTAACACTGCTGTGGCTCTGTAGTATGAAGTAAAACTGTTGTGACTCTGTAGGATGAAGTAACACTGTGTGACTCTGTAGGATGAAGTAACACTGTTGTGACTCTGTAGGATGAAGTAACACTGTTGTGACTCTGTAGGATGAAGAAACACTGTTGTGACTCTGTAGGATGACGTAACACTGTTGTGACTCTGTAGGATGAAGTAACACTGTTGTGACTTTGTAGGATGAAGTAACACTGTTGTGACTCTGTTGGATGAAGAAACACTGTTGTGACTTTAGGATAAAGTAACATTACAGTAATGATAAAATGGAGTAACGTTCCTGTGAAACTGTGAGATGAAGTAAAACTTCTGTAATTATGTAGCATGAAGTAACACTGTTGTGACTCTGTAGGATGAAGAAACACTGTTGTGACTTTAGGATAAAGTAACACTACAGTAATGATAAAATGGAGTAACGTTCCTGTGAAACTGTGAGATGAAGTAACACTGCTGTGACTCTGTAGGATGAAGTAACACTGTGTGACTCTGTAGGATGAAGTAACACTGTTGTGACTCTGTAGGATGAAGTAACACTGTTGTGACTCTGTAGGATGAAGTAACACTGCTGTGACTTTGTAGGATGAAGATAACACTGTTGTGACTCTGTAGGATGAAGTAACACTGTGTGACTCTGTAGGATGAAGTAACACTGCTGTGACTCAGTAGGATGAAGTAACACTGTTGTGACTCTGTAGGATGAAGTAACACTGTGTGATTCTGTAGGATGAAGTAACACTGTTGTGACTCTGTAGGATGAAGTATCACTGTTGTGACTCTGTAGGATGAAGTAACACTGCTGTGACTCTGTAGGATGAAGTAACACTGTTGTGACTCTGTAGGATGAAGTAACACTGTGTGATTCTGTAGGATGAAGTAACACTGCTGTGACTGTGTAGGATGAAGTAACACTGCTGTGACTCTGTAGGATGAAGTAACACTGCTGTGACTTTGTAGGATGAAGTAACACTGTTGTGACTCTGTAGGATGAAGTAACACTGTGTGATTCTGTAGGATGAAGTAACACTGTTGTGACTCTGTAGGATGAAGTAACACTGCTGTGACTCTGTAGGATGAAGTAACACTGCTGTGACTCTGTAGGATGAAGTAACACTGTGTGACTCTGTAGGATGAAGTAACACTGTTGTGACTCTGTAGGATGAAGTAACACTGTTGTGACTCTGTAGGATGAAGTAACACTGCTGTGACTTTGTAGGATGAAGATAACACTGTTGTGACTCTGTAGGATGAAGTAACACTGTGTGACTCTGTAGGATGAAGTAAAACTGTTGTGACTCTGTAGGATGAAGTAACACTGCTGTGACTCTGTAGGATGAAGTAACACTGCTGTGACTCTGTAGGATGAAGTAACACTGTTGTGACTTTGTAGGATGAAGTAACACTGCTGTGACTCTGTAGGATGAAGTAACACTGCTGTGGCTCTGTAGGATGAAGTAAAACTGTTGTGACTCTGTAGGATGAAGTAACACTGTGTGACTCTGTAGGATGAAGTAACACTGTTGTGACTCTGTAGGATGAAGTAACACTGTTGTGACTCTGTAGGATGAAGAAACACTGTTGTGACTCTGTAGGATGACGTAACACTGTTGTGACTCTGTAGGATGAAGTAACACTGTTGTGACTTTGTAGGATGAAGTAACACTGTTGTGACTCTGTTGGATGAAGAAACACTGTTGTGACTTTAGGATAAAGTAACATTACAGTAATGATAAAATGGAGTAACGTTCCTGTGAAACTGTGAGATGAAGTAAAACTTCTGTAATTATGTAGCATGAAGTAACACTGTTGTGACTCTGTAGGATGAAGAAACACTGTTGTGACTTTAGGATAAAGTAACACTACAGTAATGATAAAATGGAGTAACGTTCCTGTGAAACTGTGAGATGAAGTAACACTGCTGTGACTCTGTAGGATGAAGTAACACTGTGTGACTCTGTAGGATGAAGTAACACTGTTGTGACTCTGTAGGATGAAGTAACACTGTTGTGACTCTGTAGGATGAAGTAACACTGCTGTGACTCTGTAGGATGAAGTAACACTGTTGTGACTCTGTAGGATGAAGTAACACTGTGTGATTCTGTAGGATGAAGTAACACTGCTGTGACTGTGTAGGATGAAGTAACACTGCTGTGACTCTGTAGGATGAAGTAACACTGCTGTGACTTTGTAGGATGAAGTAACACTGTTGTGACTCTGTAGGATGAAGTAACACTGTGTGATTCTGTAGGATGAAGTAACACTGTTGTGACTCTGTAGGATGAAGTAAAACTGTTGTGACTCTGTATGGATGAAGAAGTAACACTGCTGTGACTTTGTAGGATGAAGTAACACTGTTGTGACTCTGTAGGATGAAGTAACACTGTGTGATTCTGTAGGATGAAGTAACACTGTGTGACTCTGTAGGATGAAGTAACTCTCTGTAGGATGAAGTAACACTGTGTGACTCTGTAGGATGAAGTAACACTGTTGTGACTCTGTAGGATGAAGTAACACTGTTGTGACTCTGTGACTCTGTTGGATGAAGCTAACACTTTGTAGGATTAAGATAACACTGTTGTGACTCTGTAGGATGAAGTAACACTGTGTGACTCTGTAGGATGATAACACTGCTGTGACTCTGTAGGATGAAGTACTGTTGTGACTCTGTAGGATGAAGTAACACTGCTGTGACTCTGTAGGATGAAGTAACACTGCTGTGACTTTGTAGGATGAAGTAACACTGTTGTGACTCTGTAGGATGAAGTAACACTGTGTGACTCTGTAGGATGAAGTAACACTGTGTGACTCTGTAGGATGAAGTAAAACTGTTGTGACTCTGTAGGATGAAGTAACACTGTTGTGACTCTGTAGGATGAAGTAACACTGCTGTGACTTTGTAGGATGAAGTAACACTGTTGTGACTCTGTAGGATGAAGTAACACTGTGTGATTCTGTAGGATGAAGTAACACTGTACTCTGTAGGATGAAGTAACACTGTGTGACTCTGTAGGAAGTGTGTGACTCTGTAGGATGAAGTAACACTGTGTGACTCTGTAGGATGAAGTAACACTGCTGTGACTTTGTAGGATGAAGTAAAACTGTTGTGACTCTGTAGGATGAAGTAACACTGCTGTGACTTTGTAGGATGAAGTAACACTGTTGTGACTCTGTAGGATGAAGTAACACTGTGTGATTCTGTAGGATGAAGTAACACTGTTGTGACTCTGTAGGATGAAGTAACACTGCTGTGACTCTGTAGGATGAAGTAACACTGTGTGACTCTGTAGGATGAAGTAACACTGCTGTGACTCTGGGGATGAAGTAACACTGCTGTGACTCTGTAGGATGAAGTAACACTGTTGTGACTTTGTAGGATGAAGTAACACTGCTGTGACTCTGTAGGATGAAGTAACACTGCTGTGACTCTGTAGGATGAAGTAACACTGTTGTGACTCTGTAGGATGAAGTAACACTGTTGTGACTCTGTAGGATGAAGTAACACTGCTGTGACTCTGTAGGATGAAGTAACACTGTGTGACTCTGTAGGATGAAGTAACACTGTGTGACTCTGTGATGAAGTAACACTGTTGTGACTCTGTAGATGAAGTAACACTGCTGTGACTCTGTAGGATGAAGTAACACTGCTGTGACTCTGTAGGATGAAGTAACACTGTGTGACTCTGTAGGATGAAGTAACACTGTAGACTCTGTAGGATGAAGTAACACTGTTGTGACTCTGTAGGATGAAGTAACACTGCTGTGACTTTGTAGGATGAAGTAACACTGTACTCTGGGATGAAGTAACACTGCTGTGACTCTGTGGGATGAAGTAACACTGCTGTGACTCTGTAGGATGAAGTAACACTGCTGTGACTCTGTAGGATGAAGTAACACTGCTGTGACTCTGTAGGATGAAGTAACACTGTGTGTGACTCTGTAGGATGAAGTAACACTGTTGTGACTCTGTAGGATGAAGTAACACTGTTGTGACTCTGTAGGATGAAGTAACACTGCTGTGACTCTGTAGGATGAAGTATCACTGCTGTGACTCTGTAGGATGAAGTAACACTGTTGTGACTCTGTAGGATGAAGTAACACTGCTGTGACTCTGTAGGATGAAGTAACACTGTTGTGACTCTGTAGGATGAAGTAACACTGTTGTGACTCTGTAGGATGAAGTAACACTGTTGTGACTCTGTAGGATGAAGTAACACTGCTGTGACTCTGTAGGATGAAGTAACACTGTTGTGACTCTGTAGGATGAAGTAACACTGTTGTGACTCTGTAGGATGAAGTAACACTGTTGTGACTCTGTGAAGTAACACTGCTGTGACTCTGTAGGATGAAGTAACACTGCTGTGACTCTGTAGGATGAAGTAACACTGTTGTGACTCTGTAGGATGAAGTAACACTGTTGTGACTCTGTAGGATGAAGTAACACTGCTGTGACTCTGTAGGATGAAGTAACACTGTGTGTGACTCTGTAGGATGAAGTAACACTGTTGTGACTCTGTAGGATGAAGTAACACTGTTGTGACTCTGTAGGATGAAGTAACACTGTTGTGACTCTGTGGGATGAAGTAACACTGCTGTGACTCTGTAGGATGAAGTAACACTGTTGTGACTCTGTAGGATGAAGTAACACTGCTGTGACTCTGTAGGATGAAGTAACACTGCTGTGACTCTGTAGGATGAAGTAACACTGCTGTGACTCTGTAGGATGAAGTAACACTGCTGTGACTCTGTAGGATGAAGTAACACTGCTGTGACTCTGTAGGATGAAGTAACACTGCTGTGACTCTGTAGGATGAAGTAACACTGTTGTGACTCTGTAGGATGAAGTAACACTGCTGTGACTCTGTAGGATGAAGTAACACTGCTGTGACTCTGTAGGATGAAGTAACACTGCTGTGACTTTGTAGGATGAAGTAACACTGCTGTGACTCTGTAGGATGAAGTAACACTGTTGTGACTCTGTAGGATGAAGTAACACTGTGTGACTCTGTAGGATGAAGTAACACTGCTGTGACTCTGTAGGATGAAGTAAAACTGTTGTGACTCTGTAGGATGAAGTAAAACTGTTGTGACTCTGTAGGATGAAGTAACACTGTTGTGACTCTGTAGGATGAAGTAACACTGTGTGACTCTGTAGGATGAAGTAACACTGTTGTGACTCTGTAGGATGAAGTAACACTGTTGTGACTCTGTAGGATGAAGTAACACTGTTGTGACTCTGTAGGATGAAGTAACACTGCTGTGACTCTGTAGGATGAAGTAACACTGCTGTGACTCTGTAGGATGAAGTAACACTGTTGTGACTCTGTAGGATGAAGTAACACTGCTGTGACTCTGTAGGATGAAGTAACACTGTTGTGACTCTGTAGGATGAAGTAACACTGCTGTGACTCTGTAGGATGAAGTAACACTGTTGTGACTCTGTAGGATGAAGTAACACTGTTGTGACTCTGTAGGATGAAGTAACACTGTTGTGACTCTGTAGGATGAAGTAACACTGTTGTGACTCTGTAGGATGAAGTAACACTGCTGTGACTCTGTAGGATGAAGTAACACTGTTGTGACTCTGTAGGATGAAGTAACACTGCTGTGACTCTGTAGGATGAAGTAACACTGTTGTGACTGTGACTCTGTAGGATGAAGTAACACTGTTGTGACTCTGTAGGATGAAGTAACACTGCTGTGACTCTGTAGGATGAAGTAACACTGCTGTGACTTTGTAGGATGAAGTAACACTGCTGTGACTCTGTAGGATGAAGTAACACTGCTGTGACTCTGTAGGATGAAGTAACACTGCTGTGACTCTGTAGGATGAAGTAACACTGCTGTGACTCTGTAGGATGAAGTAACACTGCTGTGACTCTGTAGGATGAAGTAACACTGTTGTGACTTTGTAGGATGAAGTAACACTGCTGTGACTCTGTAGGATGAAGTAACACTGTTGTGACTCTGTAGGATGAAGTAACACTGCTGTGACTTGTGATGAAGATAACACTGTTGTGACTCTGTAGGATGAAGTAACACTGTTGTGACTCTGTAGGATGAAGTAACACTGCTGTGACTCTGTAGGATGAAGTAACACTGTTGTGACTCTGTAGGATGAAGTAACACTGCTGTGACTCTGTAGGATGAAGTAACACTGCTGTGACTCTGTAGGATGAAGTAACACTGTGTGACTCTGTAGGATGAAGTAACACTGTTGTGACTCTGTAGGATGAAGTAACACTGTTGTGACTCTGTAGGATGAAGTAAACACTGTTGTGACTCTGTAGGATGAAGTAACACTGTGGCTGTGACTCTGTAGGATGAAGTAACACTGTGTGACTCTGTAGGATGAAGTAACACTGCTGTGACTCTGTAGGATGAAGATAACACTGTTGTGACCTGTAGGATGAAGTAACACTGTTGTGACTCTGTAGGATGAAGTAACACTGCTGTGACTGTAGGATGAAGTAACACTGTGTGACTCTGTGGGATGAAGCAACACTGTTGTGTGACTCTGTAGGATGAAGCAACACTGATGTATGTGACACTGCTGTAGGATGAAGTAACACTGTTGTGACTCTGTAGGATGAAGTAACACTGTGTGTGACTCTGTAGGATGAAGTAACACTGTTGTGACTCTGTAGGATGAAGTAACACTGCTGTGACTCTGTAGGATGAAGTAACACTGTTGTGACTCTGTAGGATGAAGTAACACTGCTGTGACTCTGTGAAGTAACACTGTTGTGACTCTGTAGGATGAAGTAAACACTGTTGTGACTCTGTAGGATGAAGTAACACTGCTAACACTGCTGTGACTCTGTAGGATGAACACTGATAACACTGCTGTGATGAAGATGGGACACTGCTGTGTGTGAGGATGAAGTAACACTGCTGTGACTCTGTAGGATGAAGTAACACTGCTGTGACTCTGTAGGATGAAGTAACACTGTTGTGACTTTGTAGGATGAAGTAACACTGCTGTGACTCTGTAGGATGAAGTAAAACTGTTGTGACTCTGTAGGATGAAGTAACACTGCTGTGACTCTGTAGGATGAAGTAACACTGTGTGACTCTGTAGGATGAAGTAACACTGCTGTGACTTTGTAGGATGAAGATAACACCTGCTGTGACTCTGTAGGATGAAGTAACACACACTGTGTGACTCTGTAGGATGAAGTAACACTGCTGTGACTCTGTAGGATGAAGTAAAACTGTTGTGACTCTGTAGGATGAAGTAAAACTGTTGTGACTCTGTAGGATGAAGTAACACTGCTGTGACTCTGTAGGATGAAGTAACACTGTGTGACTCTGTAGGATGAAGTAACACTGTTGTGACTCTGTAGGGATGAAGTAACACTGCTGTGACTCTGTAGGATGAAGTAACACTGTTGTGACTCTGTAGGATGAAGTAACACTGTTGTGACTCTGTAGGATGAAGTACATCAAGCTGACTCTGTAGGATGAAGTAACACTGCTGTGACTCTGTAGGATGAAGTAACACTGTTGTGACTCTGTAGGGATGAAGTAACACTGTTGTGACTCTGTAGGGATGAAGTAACACACTGCTGTGATTCTGTAGGATGAAGTAACACTGCTGTGACTCTGTAGGATGAAGTAACACTGCTGTGACTCTGTAGGATGAAGTAACACTGTTGTGACTTTGTAGGATGAAGTAACACTGCTGTGACTCTGTAGGATGAAGATAACACTGCTGTGACTCTGTAGGATGAAGTAACACTGCTGTGACTCTGTAGGATGAAGTAACACTGCTGTGACTCTGTAGGATGAAGTAACACTGTTGTGACTCTGTAGGATTGAAGTAACACCGCTGTGACTGTGTAGGATGAAGTAACACTGTTGTGACCTGTAGGTAGGATGAAGCACCGCTGCTGTGACTCTGTAGGATGAAGCAACACTGTGTGACTCTGTAGGATGAAGCAACACTGCTGTGACTTGTGTAGGATGAAGATAACACTGTTGTGACCCTGTAGGATGAAGTAACACTGGTGGTGACTCCTGTAGGATGAAGCAACACTGCTGTGACTCTGTAGGGATGAAGTAACACTGTTGTGACTCTGTAGGGATGAAGTAACACTGTTGTGACTCAGTGTAGGATGAAGCACACACTGCTGTGACTCTGTAGGATGAAGTAACACTGTTGTGACTCTGTAGGATGAAGTAACACTGTTGTGACTCTGTAGGATGAAGCAACACTGCTGTGTGACTGTAGGATGAAGTAACACTGTTGTGACTCAGTAGGATGAAGTAACACTGCTGTGACTCTGTAGGATGAAGTAACACTGCTGTGACTCTGTAGGATGAAGTAACACTGTTGTGACTCTGTAGGATGAAGTAACACTGCTGTGACTCTGTAGGATGAGTAACACTGCTGTGACTCTGTAGGATGAAGTAACACTGCTGTGACTCTGTAGGATGAAGTAACACTGCTGTGACTCTTTATAAAGAACTAAACGTCACCGGTATTCTCTCAGCTGTTCTAAATGATGAAATGTCACTTTTCTCTTCTATATAAACAGATCTAAACACTCTTCTGTGATGAACATTAAAAATGTATCAACTTTATATCTGTTTGAAATTAAGAGAAATAAACAACCAAAGAGAAAAAAAGAGATACAATAGTAACGAAAGGAACACCGGAACGGAATCCGAGAGTCGCAGGTTTCGAATCCTCCTCACACCAAACGTGGTCGCCCTTTCAGCCGTAGGGGCGTTAAAAGATACTACCAATCCTACTATTTGTTGGTAAAATTGGCGGTGGGTGGTAATGACTAGCTGCCCTTCCTCTAGTCTTACACTCTAAAATGGATACGGCTAGCGCAGATAGCCCTCGTGTAGCTTTGGGCGAAATTCAAAACAAACAAGTAAACAATACACGAACGTCAGATCTACTGCGCGTCACGACTGTATGACCTAAACTGATATACTAATATTTAACGGAGGGAGACTGAACTGCTTTCCTCAGAGGTACTTGATATTCACATGAGCCCTCAATCTCATTCCTGTCGGTCACAGGCGGTAAATCCAGAATTGATGACGTTTGATGATTTGCAAGTGAATAGGAAGCGCTCACGAACAGTTAAATATGTTCTCATTATAACTTCTAACGACGTAGTACGCAGTAATTCAGCTTAGCCAGAGCTCAGATTGGTGAATTTCAACAAACCAATAGTTAGACAGGTTTAATGAGATGGTTGTGTCTGAACTTTGACCTAATTTTTTTCGTAATAATTGATGGTATTGGAGTGTTCTTTTTTTCAAGCTTTAACAACCTATCTTTGTAACGGTATGGGCCTAGCATGGCCAAGCGTGTTAAGGCGTGCGACTCGTAATCTGAGGGTCGCGGGTTCGAATCGCGATCGCACCAAACATTCTTGCCCTTTCAGCTGTAGTAGCGTTATAACGTGACGGTCAATTAAGGGTTGGCGGTGGGTGGTGATGACTAACTGCCTTCCCTCTAGTCTTATATTACAAAATTAGAGACGGCTAGCGAGATAGTCCTAGTGTAGCTTTGCGCGAAATTCAAACCAAACAAAGAAGAGAGAAATTAGATTTGATATTCGCCTTGTCCAATCGTTATTACTGCATTTCGTACGAGTAAAGAAAGTCTGTGTGTCATGTGTGAGGACAAAATGTTGAAATTACTGCTCGTTATAAATACTTAATCTGTTCAATAGAGTTTGACATTTGTATCGTGAAATTTCTCTAGGTACATAAATCATAAGAACGATATAATTATATGTTCAACAAAATTTAGATAATGTTTGTTTTTTGAATTTCGCGCAAAGCTACTCGAGGGCTATCTGCGGTTTTAACGGCCAGATTCTGTAGATTTTATCAATAGTATTTCATATCAGGCTATGGTTTTAATGGTCAGACACTGTAGATTTTATCAATAGTAATTTATATTAGGCTAAGGTTTTAATGGTCAGACACTGTAGATTTTATCAATAGTATTTTATATCAGGCTAAGGTTTTAACGGTCAGATTATGTAATATATGTGATACTGATTATATCTTGTTAAATTCAAAACATTGATGTACGTGATTTTGTTTATATATTGTTAAATGTAAAATATTGTTTAGTGTACGTGATATTGTTAAATGTAAAAGAAAACTGAATCTAATTCAGCAGTATTGATTTGTTAATTTACTGTATGTTAGCCTTTTAGATGACAAAATATAGACTTATAGATCAGATTTTAAATATTATCAAATCGTTGTCCATTTTTACACATGATTATTGAACTGAGTTTGTATTTCATAACAGAGTTTTTCATCGTTTATCAGATGGTTGTGCATGACGTAGGTTTAATTTAGATTATCAAAAGTACATTGAAAAGAAAAACAGACGTTATTCAAATTTAGATTACGCATTACGTGTTCAACTGTATTCAACAAGTACAATAAATTAATAAAATATAAGTTTTTTTTATGTGAACTTTGTTATTTTAATCGGTTGTTATTTGTTTTTCCCACATTATCTACTCTTTATTTTATGTGGAAATTACTAAGTTCTGTTTATCTCACATGAAACGTACCACCTACCAAAGATAACGTTATCAAGTTTGTGGAAGAAAGAGTGACTTATCGTTTTTCTAAGAAAGTCTCTTAACGTATAAACCATATTAATTAAATAATGTAAGAAACTACATTTATAAATCTACGATCTACAGAAAGGAATGCTATTCATTCGGGTAAAGATCTAAAAACGAGTGATTTTCATTTTATATTATTCAACTAAATTCAATCAGTGTTTACTTACATATGTGTAACATTGATTTAAGAATATAGCTAATGCTGTTTTATTTCTGTATGGACTTATTTCTGTGATGTCTTTGTTGGCAAAAATATATGAAACATGTTTATGAGCCCGCCTATTAATTTTTTTTTTACGTACCTCAAGAATATTTCTGATAATTTTGTGTGTGCGTGTGTTAACCCGAAAACACTGAAGTAAGTGGAGCTAAATAAAACATTATGTGACCAATTTATTGTTAGATTTTTTTAAAAATTAAACGAGGAACGTGCGCGATAACCCTCCCTAATATAGCACTAAAATACTCAAGAGAAGACAGCTAGTTATTACCACCCACCACCACCTCTTGGGATACTATTTTGTCAACGAATAGTACGATTAAACGTCACATAATATTGCCCTCACGACTGAAAGGATAAGAATGCATGATAAGACAGCAGATTCAAACCCGCGATATTCAGATTGCGAGTTGAGTACTCTAACCACCAGGCTATGTCGGGGCCTTATTGTTATCGTCTCGTGTTTCGTTATTTGTTAATAAGCCACTTGTATGAAAGCTTTTGATTGGTTGGTTGATTGATCACATTCTGTATAGATCAAACAATGGGAGTGTGTTTAGTATATTGTAAGTCTAATAATGTTACCACAACGACGTATTTTAAGTATAAAACAAAGAGAACATCTTAAAATAACAAATATTACGTTGAATTTTAATGTTTTTGTTGGATATCTGCGCATGCCTATACCAGGTCTATCTGTGTTATCCGTCCCACGTTTAGAATTAGTAAACTAGAGGGACTCACCACTAGTTCCTGGGTATACTTCGGCCCTCGGATTCACAGATCGGTACGCTAACAGTTGGCATGTGCAGACACAAAATTACAAGAGAGCATCAATATGTTTGTCAACTATATTCACGTGTGCGCGCGCACACACACACACACACGTATCTACACGTACGTATTTATTAAACTTTCACTTTCACTGCCAAAAGTGATAGCCTGAGGAAATGAATTTATGTGATTGAGAAATAGCTTTAAAAACTTATGTACGTGATTGAAAAATATCCACTTTAGAAGCAGTGTTTTTTGTTTGTTTGAAATTAAGCATAAAGCAACGCCGTGGGCTGTCTGTGCTCTGCCCATCACGGGTATCGAAACCCGGATTGTAGCGTTGTAAGTCCGCAGATATACCGCTGTGCCACTGTTGACGCTAGAACTTGTGTCTGTTTCGAATTAAAATTAGATAATTTAATTCAGAGGTCCTCCATTGGTAACTTCAAGACGTCTAGTGTTTTTAATGATTATATTTAGAGGTTCTACACTTCCAGCTTCATGATGCTCAATGTGTTGCAGGATTTTATTTAGAGGTCCTCCATTGCTAACTTCAAGACGTCCAGTGTTTTTAATTATTATATTTAGAGGCTCTACACTTCCAGCTTCATGATGCTCAATGTGTTGCAGGATTTTATTCAGAGGTCCTCCATTGCTAACTTCAAGATGTCCAGTGTTTTTAATGGTTATATTTAGAGGTTCTACACTTCTAGCTTCATGATGCTCAATGTGTTGCAGGATTTTATTTAGAGGTCCTAAACTTCTAACTTGATGATGCTCAGTGTGTTGCATGACCTCATTGAGAGGTCCTCCAATTTTAACTTTATGATGCCAAACTGAGTTGCACTATTTTATTCAAGGGTCCTCAGCTTCTAACTTCATGATACCAAAGTGTCTCGCCTGATTTTATTCAAGGGTCCGTCATTGCTAACTTCATGATACCAAAGTGTGTTTCATGATTTTACTCAGATGTCCACCACTTCGAACTTCATGATGTAAAAGTGCATTGCATGATCTTATTCCTTTGGACACAACATTCTACTTATATCTGAGCAGTGTGCGTATGTTATTCTAACAAAGCACCATTCATCAGGCTAATGGAATCTTATATTAAATGTCTACGTTATAACTTGTATTTTTATAGCAATCACGTGAATTATTGCATTTTACTATAGTCAGTATAAATATATTTTGTTAACATCCTTCAAAAATATTGGTTTGGATAACGCTCAATACCACAAACATTTGAATATAAATTACCTTCGAATTTTAATCGTCAAGTATTACAATAAAACAGCACGGTTGAAATCGTTCAATGTATACAGAGGTGGAAACCTGCTACTTATATCATAGATATGTTATTTTCAATCTTTCAGTTTTTTTATTAGGCAACACTTCAGTAGTAACTGTAATAAATAAAACAAGTTATCTTGGAGTAACTTTTAAACGAGATGTTCCTAGTTGCATTATTTACTCCAATTAAAGAAAAATATTTTAAATGGAGTGTTAAGGTTTAAATCTAGTATGTTTGATTTCTCAAAATATTTGAAGTATGGAATTTGAAATAAAGGTTTGTGACGAAAAAACGCTGCTCTTGGATTAGGTTCTGTGATGAAAATGTTACACGAATTAAAAGTTCGAAGTCCAAATCGAAAGAAACTAATCGTTGTAACGCTTAATAATGGTGTGTGTGTTTTCTTATAGCAAAACCACATTAGGCTATCTGCTGAGCCCACCGCGGGGAATCGAACCCCTGATTTTGCCTTGTAAATCCATAGATATACCGCTGTACTAACGAGGGATAACGATTGGTAAGTTACAATGTAAAGGAAAAATATTTTTATTTTTTTTAAATTAATCTGGAGAATTAATTGTGGAAAAGCCTGTGTCCATTTGGGTTGGAAAAAAAAACAAACAAATAAAGAAAATTGATTCTAGTACTCAGTAGAAGAGTTGTTTCATTTTTAGATGAAAGTTTCAACTTTTTGTTGACTTGAATTTCTGTATGATTTGTTTCCTTAGTTCTTTTCAAGCAATATTCAAGTAAAATCCCTTAAAAGTGTTCTTCAGAATGAAGATATTAAAATACGAGTCCACATCTAGGACTCTTTTCTACGTTTTGTTAAAGAAATATGATAACTTTAGATGTTTGTTAATTTAGTATGTATTTTAACAGGGTTCTGGATCGTAAAAGCAATATTAGCAACGTTAAAGTGCCTCATTCATTTCTATTTTCTAGTGATATACTGATATCAGACCCTTATTTTTTATTAAGAAGTTTATAACCGCTCTAGAAACGTGATTTTCTTACACATGTAATGATAGATTTTTTAAAAATATTTTTAAACGTGCCGCTACTTTAGTGTGGTATATTATGATGGTACTTTGAAGAGGGCCTTTGACAAAGATATAATTGCGATATCTTACACATTCTCTATTATCGATACAATTACAAAGAAAGCACATTCTAAAGACTACATGAAAATGAAAAACAACTGGTTTATTAAATGAAAACTTCAATTAAAAATACTTTTAAAGTAATTTTACGGCTTGCCAATGAAATATAGGACATCAGCGCCTCTACGTTTTCTTATTGCTTTCAATTAATAAAACGAGAAATTTATGGAATTAAAATGGATAATTTTTAGAAATAAATGTATTGCAGTTTGATCGTCTGCTTCTATACAGTAGATACAAATAGTTGGCTTACTTCTAAATTAACAAAGTTTACTCATAGTTGAAGATTTTTAAATTTTTTGTGATGGAAATATATATTAAAAATGCTCTAAACACTGTTCGTCCCTCACTCTTGCTCAGAAATGACTCTAAAGTCATTTGTTGTCAATCAAGAGAGACTATGTTCTGTTAACTCTAGATAGATTTTTAACGTAGTTATTATTCGACCCAGGATGCACAGGTGGGTTAAAACGTTCGAATCGTAATCTGAGGGTCGCGGGTTTGAATCTCCGTTGCACCAAACATGCTCGTCCTTTCAGTCGTCGGGGCGTTATAAGCTTACGGTCAATCCCACTATTCGTTGATGAAGTAGTAACCCAAGAGTTGGCGGTGGGTGGTGATGACTAGCTGTCTTCCCTCTACACTTACACTGCTAAATTAGGTACGGCTAGATCAGATAGCCCTCATGTAGCTTTGCGCGAAATTCAAAACTGAAAACACGTTCTTATTGTCCAGCAGTCGGAACTCATGAAAAAGGCTTAACGTTGTTCAGAAAGAAAACGCGGTTTTTATTTTTAACAAAGAACATCGTTTCAAGTGAGTTATATCAACTTCATATAAAAATAAACTTCAAAATCTCATTTTTCTATTTTTTTTGTATAAATATCACTAAACTTACAAACGTTATTGTGATATCATTTATTAATGTTTTTCTTTCAATCTCTTTCTCTCTTTGATTTTCTAAATGAACACATATTTGGTACCAAACTTTGTAAGAACTAGACTCCAGATATATCATTAACCAAGTAAAATAATACGAAGATAAACTCCAGATATATCACTCAATAACTAGTAAAATAATACGAAGATAAACTCTAGAGATATCTGTCTTGTTTAATTTCGTGCAAAGCCACTCTAGGGCTATCTGCGCTAGCCGTCCCTAATTTAGCAGTGTAAGACCAGAGGGAAGGAAGCTAGTCATCACCACCCACCGCCAACTCTTGAGCTACTCTTTTATCAACGAATAATGGGAATGACCATCACATCATAACACCCCCATGACTACAATGGCGAGCATGTTTAGTGCGACCGGTATTCGAACCCCCGACCCTCAGATTACGAGTCTAACGTCTTAACCCACCTGACCATGCTAGGCCGTCTACAGATATCCCTCAACAACAAGTAGAGATATTACACAGCAATAGATAAAATAATTAGAACACTTTCCTTCTATTTATCTATTTATTTGGTATGGTTATAACGGTACCATTTTCCTCTATTTTATGTACTTATTTGATATAGTTGTAACAGAACTATTTTCTTCTATTTATTTATTTATTGTATATAATATCCCTTTCTTCTTATCCATTTATCTGGTATAGTTATAACAGTACCATTTCTTTCTATTCATTTATTTTATATTGTCACAAGAGTACCACTTTATTTATTGTTTGTGGTACTCCTTTTCCTCCTATTGGTTAATTTGATACGTGTACGAGAGTATCTTTTTTATTTCCACTTAGTTCACGAGATCACAGCAGACCCGTGTCTTTACATGGATATATTATTACAGTTGGTCTCTATTGTTAAACTTTTCTGTTAACTCTAATCGAATGTCATAGACCACCAACTTGTGCAATAACAATAGGTTTATATTATTCACCATCTTGCAGAGTGTGTGTCTCCTGTTTCCCTACTTTTATGCGCACGAAACTGATCTTTGCATTCTCATGTTTCTTTATCGAGGCCTGGCATGGCCAAGCGCGTAAGGCGTGCGACTCGTAATCCGAGGGTCGCGGGTTCGCGCCCGCGTCGCGCTAAACATGCTCGCCCTCCCAGCCGTGGGGGCGTTATAATGTGACGGTGAATCCCACTATTCGTTGGTAAAAGAGTAGCCCAAGAGTTGGCGGTGGGTGGTGATGACTAGCTGCCTTCCCTCTAGTCTTACACTCCTAAATTAGGGACGGCTAGCACAGATAGCCCTCGAGTAGCTTTGTGCGAAATTCCAAAACAAAACAAACAAATTCTTTATCGACTTGGGGAAACTTTTACGTTCAATACACTCATGCATCCACAAAAGACCTCTCCAATTTTCAATTCATGTTTAGCCGCACCCGATGTGTGATTTACGTAAACTATAGTACTAGCAGACCTCTATTTATACAGAATACATCAAATTCCCTGTATTCGTTTTTGTATAATGAAACCGTATAGACGTGAGTATCCTTGAATGTATAACCCTAATGACTAGCCTCTTTTCTTCGTCTTTAGTAATGGCGTATCATTCGCACTTTCCCTGAATAAATACAATAACAGTTGTCCTATATTTTAAATGCTTCATTTACCGAAATGTTTTTGGTCACAGTTCGTCACTTCTTTCTTTTTTTTTTCTATTTACTTTTGGCCCAACATGACCAGGTGGTTAAGGTATTCGACTCGTAATCCGAGGGTCGCGGGTTCGAATCCCCATCACACCAAACATACTCCCCCTTTCAGCTGTGGGGGCGTTATAATGTGACGGTCAATCACATTATTCGTTGGTAAAAAAAGTAGCCCAAGAGGTGGCGGTGGGTGGTGATGACTAGCTTCCTTCTCTCTAGTCTTACACTGCTAAATTAGGGACGGCTAGCGCAGATAGCCCTCGTGTAGCTTTGCGCGAAATTCAAAACAAACAAACAGTTTACTTTTCCTCCAATTTTTCGTATCACGTTTTCCTTGAATTTTGTTTCGTCATGATACACATTTTCTTGCCTTTTCGAAATCTATACTGCTTTTCAATCGGAATAAAGTTTAACCTAATGTGATTGGCATTAGCGAGTTAAGCTAGAGTTTCTTAGAACGAGAGTGTCAATCATCTTACGAATAATTAGTGCATTAGTTAGTCAGCCATTTAACTAGTTAAATATTTTAGCGAAGTAAGATACTGAGCCCGTGTACCGACGAATGAAAATAGTGATACAAAATTAACACGTAATTGCTTGTGAAGTTAGGTTTACAGTTGAGAATTCGTTAATCTAACCGTGAAATTAAAGGTCAAAGAAATAAACGTTTTTGTTGCTTTCGTTAAGGGGTTTGTTTGTTTAGAAGTAAGCACAAAGCTACTCAATGGACTATCTGTGCTCTGCCCACCACGGGTATCGAAACCCAGTTTTAGTGTGTAAGTCCGCAGATATACCGCTGAGCCCCTGGGGGAACTGGTTAAGGGGACTTTGCTCTTTTCATTTTATTTTTCATAGAGTAATTTAAAAAATCAAACCTTACAAATAACAGAAGTAATTTCAACAGTATTTAGTCTGCTTTGAAATCAAACAGACACGATAACGCCTTTGTTTTTTACATTCAAAGCTTCTTGTGTTTAATATTGTTATACAGTCAGAGAAGAACTCTTTAATTTTATCTTGGACTTATACTGACTGAAAACTCTCCCCACACTTTAACACTTAAATATGTAGTTACTGAAAATCTTTAGTTTTCTGAATAATTAATATTTTCAGTAATACATTGGCCAACTCAATATAATCCTCTACATTCCATGATTCGCGTGCTCAAACTGTTACAGAAACGTCTAGGTAAAACATATTGACTAACATCTCATTCATGATGTTTCTTTAAGCTGTCCTATTGAACTAAAATGGTTGTTGTTGTTTTGAATTAAGAACAAAGCTACACAATGAGCTATTTGTGCTCTGCCCACCACGGGTATCGAAACCCGGTTTCTAGCGTTGTAAGTCCGCAGACATCCCGCTGAGCCACTGGGGGGGCTGAACTGAAATGGAACGTTAACTTCTATTTCTACAAGTTTTTTTCTTGTTTTTTTACTACGGCATAAGGCCTTTCTTAGCAACTGCTAGGATTTGGAGACCGTTCTCTCTTTTGGTATAGACTGTACAGCTATACTGAATCACCTGTACAGCTATACTGAATCACCTGTACAACTATACTGAATCACCTGTACAACTATACTGAATCACCTGTACAACTATACTGAATCACCTGTACAGCTATACTGAATCACCTGTACAACTATACTGAATCACCTGTACCACTATACTGAATCACCTGTACCACTATACTGAATCACCTGTACAGCTATACTGAATCACCTGTACAACTATACTGAATCACCTGTACCACTATACTAAATCACCTGTACAGCTATACTGAATCACCTGTACAACTATACTGAATCACCTGTACATCTATACTGAATCACCTGTACAGCTATACTGAATCACCTGTACAGCTATACTGAATCACCTGTACAGCTATACTGTATCACCTGTACAGCTATACTGAATCATCTGTACAACTATACTGAATCACCTGTACAGCTATACGAAACTCATCACGATTAAATAAATAACTTGCTTATAAGCATTTACATCATACCAACTTTGCACATCAACACGAGCTAGTTTACCCCAATTTACCCACCAGGTGTCGAATTAAAAACTTCATGTTCAATTTAAATATTACAGTAACAATATTTCTAACCCCATAGTTCCATTTTTTTTACGAAACTATTTCTTTAAGAATGTAAGTGGGCATGCCTTACTTATACAGTGATTCTTTTATTTTAATAGCTCTTCGTTCCTAATATTTTTCATGACGTCACAATATGTGAGGTTCGTCATAACCAGGTGGTTAAGACACTTGACTCGTAATCCGAGGATCGCGGGTTCGAATCCTGGTCACACCAAACATGCTCGCCCTTTCAGCCGTGGGGCATTATAACGTGACGGTCAATCTCACTATTCGTTGGTAAAAGAGTAGCTCGAGAGTTGGCGGTAGGTGGTGATGACTAGCTACCTTCTCTCTAGTCTTACACTGCTAAATTAGGGACGGCTACCGCAGGTAGTCCTCTTGTAGCTTTGCGCAAAATTCCAAAAGACAATACCATAGGAACAAACTAGTCCTGATGAATTTTACATCCTGTTATAGGAGTGTTATCCTGCAAGAAAATATCAGATAAGCTTATTCCATTAATTTAAACAACATTTATTCAAAGTTTCATCTTTAAGTTTACGTTATCTGGTCAGCAACACCATGTACCTCTGACCACTTAATGGTCATTCACAATAATGTGTATTTTTCCCACTGTTGCTCCGCAGTAGAAGACCACATTTCTCAGTTGATGTTCCAGTTGTCCATGCTGTTTCCTTCGTGATTATTATTTCTCACATTACAGCTCATACAACTGTCTACATATATCCAGTATCCATCACAGTAGAAACATTCTCTTGTCTTCTGCAGTCTCTTCGTAATATTCAATTGTTCAGTTGTTGCAAGTTGTGGAGTTTATAAATTGTTTCTTCTTGTGGTGAATATGGAAACACCAACGCAAGCAGTAATCCATTTATTTCTGCACGTATCTTCCTTCTTTTTGTTGACATACAGAGCCTTCTGATAAGCATAAGACATCCTATTGTATATATTTATCTTTGGGGTTTATTCAATATTCTTATTATGAAAATCGTTTTTTGTTACTCCTTGTCCAGTGAATAAACAGCTTAAAATTTATATACTTTTGCTTATGAATAGTTTAGTTGAGTATTGGAATATCTTATGTCTTTATCATTTGTGGATGTCTCATATTGAGTTTTGTTCCGTATGAGTTGGTTGTCTTTGTTATCTTGTACATACATCCTTTCACCGATTTTACATTATTTAGTAATACAATATACTTAGAATAATACATGAGCATTTCTTGTTCGATTTAAAAATATGAATAATCCTGAAGTTTCATTCTTTCAGTTTTTTGAGAAGTTCTCCTAGCTGTTATTCTGGATTGCAAAAATTCATCAATTATTCAACGCTGAATTCAGTGACAAGAATGTAAGTTCATGGGTATAGAAGTCTTGATGAAACTGACTCAAGTTTCAAACAACACTAAAGAGCTCTTTCCGAGTAGTTTTATAATACCAACTTTCTGAAACCTTTATCATTTTGCTGCTGTTGTTTTATAATTAAGCACAGAGCTACACAATGGGCTGTCTGTGCTCTGCCCACTACGGGTATCGAAACCCGGTTTTTAGCGTTGTAAGTTAGTAGACATACCGCTGAGCCACTGGGGGCTTATTGTTTTGTTATACAGAGAGTTTAATACGTTGTATTAAAACAATTACAAATATGCAAATCGACAAGACACGTAAAAACCACAACAAATACAAACTCATTGTGCAAAGGAATTTATAAGCAATCAGTTTGACACAAAATATTCATATACTCAAATCGTTAAGAGATGTTCAAATCGGGCTTAAAATTTGCAAGACAAAGACGTAGTTTGTACTTAATTCTATTCAAAGAAAGGAAGATAGATCAGCTTGGAAAACCAGGACCATCTAGAAAGAGACTTGCAAAAAGTCGTGCCTTAGCAAAGTGTGATGTGTAATAGCAGATGAAAATTTATAAATGAGCAGATCAAAAGTAGAACAGTCCGCTTATTCCAGACAATAACACGTAACACATTCAAGAAAGATCTCCATTTAGAAACAAGTCTAGAAGACTATGTTTTCATCTAGATATAAATTATTTAAAATACTGATGAGAAAATAATTGGCAAAAAACAAACAAGGAAAAGCAATTTATCGGTCCCAAATCTTTTAATAACTTATTAACGTTGCTTAACAAATTCTACTACATCTGTTAAAGAGATTTTCAGGTTAGACAAAGAAATATCTCAAATTTTGATAAAACAGGAAAAATAAATAAATAAAATGAATATTGAATAAAATCTTTTTTTCTTTCAATAAGTATAGATTAAAATATTCTGAATTGATGAAGAAATATCGAACACTAAATAAAAAAAATTGTGTGAAATAAATAAGTTGAAAAAATAGTCTTTGAAGTATCACATATCACTGACCCTTTTAAATATGTGGTCGTTATAAATCATGGTCAATTCCACTACTTGTTGATAAAAAATAAATAATAGCCCAATAATTGACCCTAATCAATCACTGCTAAATCAGGGACGGTTAGTGTTGATAGCCCTCGTATAATTTTTGTGTTAAACTCAAAATAAACCAAAACAACTTTTCTAAAGCACGTTCATTGTGCAGAAAATTTGCACACCGGACAAAATTGTGTAAGACATGAAATGGGAGGCGTTACTACTAATTTTCCCCGAACAAATGTCGGATGCATATGTTTCCATGTCGTTCACACGTTGTCTCTAAAAATCAAGTGCACTGGAGAAAAGACTTAGTACAGAACAATTCCAGTATTACAACTTTCATTAGTTAACGTTCGCCTTCAGGCGGAACTAAGAAACTGGAGAATATTCGCACAATTTTCATTCTATTAGCACCTATTCGAGACTCATTTTCCATCTGGATGCCTCACGTGCGTACGAAAGTTAAACGGATCAGCTAACCAGAAATCGTCTGTTCAACTTGCTTGCTGTGTATCTCTTGTTCCACCATTCGACTTCTTCCATAATTTCGCAGACATTTCTTGAAATTCATGCTTTTTTTTTTTTCATACGAATTGACACGAAATGTCGAGTCGCAGGTTGTTAGAAAACACCATTGAACAATATGGAACACAACAGACTTGTTATTATTTTAATTACGGTTTAAGTATTTTATTGATTTGAATTAAAATCAAGAGGTGAATGAACAATTGTAGTACATGAATAGTTATGGTAAATAACAATCAATGAAAAACTAACTAAACCTAAATTATTGAAACAGTATAATCTGAATATTTATAATATTTTAGTTTGAATTTCGCGCAAAGCCACACGAGGGCTCTCTGCTCCAGCCGTCCCTAATTTAGCAGTGTAAGACTAGAGGGCAGGTACCTAGTCATCACCACCCACCGCCAACTCTTGGGCTCCTCTTTTATCAACGAATAGTGGTATTGACCGTCACATTATAAAGGTCCCACGGCTGAAAGGGCGGTCATGTTTGGTGCGACGGGGATTCTAACCTGCGACTCTCAGATTACGAGTCGAACGTCTTAACCCACCTGGTCATGCTGGGCCTAATATTTTAGTACAAGAAACATCTTTATAAGTAATTATATAATTGCTAAGTCACTTTAAGCAGTATCTGTTGCTAAGCCTAACTATATTACATTTATTATATTAAATACGTTCGTATAAAGTTATGCGGAGACTCTTCTCCCAACAGAAGGAACTAAACCCTGAAGTGGGAGGTAATTTCAAATTAATTGTACTGTTGTAAAGATAATGTTAAATAACCCAATAAAAGCTTCGTTTAGAAAATAAAAATTCTTTCTTCGTTCCACACACATACATACATATAAAAAGCAAGTTCACGCAGGAAGATTAGCCGATGTTAAAAAGGAATTCAAGTACACAATAATTAGATTTTTAACAGGAACTGTCGCTTGATGTGAGATGAAATTCAAGTGTGAAACTAAATGATGAATTTTTATTTCAGTTTTTCAACGATAACATCTAGTTGGTTTTTATTTTATAGAAATTTAAGTTCCATGAATTATTTCTAACTCTTGCAGACTGGATCGTCTATATAGATGGAAACGACGGCTTTTTCTTATAATTTAATACCATTTTCTAGTACAAATACGAATCGTGAATTTTACGGTAAGGTAAAGCCATGAATCATGCAAGCTAATTCGAAGGGGAACTATGCCTAATTTCTGCTTGAGCTGGTAGTCAGTTTTCGAAACCATGTTGTACAATTTCTCTGAAAATACATTGTAAGATAAATTACGATAAGCGAGGCGTTGAATGTTAAATATATTGCCTAAGGTTCTGTTATCAGTAAAAATTTATAATGCTTCACTCCAGAACTGTTTCGGTCTACTTTAGAATATTTTCTCGTCCATAAATGCCCAAGGTTTCTACACCAATACATGCAGAGAAAAGGAAAAAAGATAACAAACAAGCAGTTCGAATCTCCGTCATGAAACACGATTGCTCTTTCAACCGTTGGGTCGTTATAATGTAATAGTTAATTACATTATTCGTTGGTAAAATAATAGCACAATAGTTGAAAATGGGTGGTGTTGTCTAGCAAAGACAGTGCTCGTGTAGCTTTGCGCTAAATAGAAAACAAAGGAAACCATACTTTCAACATTATTTTAAGTTATTCATGTAGAGGACAACAGAATAGTACAACATGTTTAGGCTTAGCAAAAATAAAAAAAAAATGGCACGAAAATCCATATTTATCGATGAGCAGAGAACAATCTTTCAACCTACCCAGGTCTATCTTCAGAGAGGCCTAAGAAGGTCGAAACGTTGTTCTCTCCTTATCAATAAAAGTGTTAATACCCAAACCAGCCGTTCTGAGATACATTTTTATTTCAAGTGGGTTTTTCGTTATCAGGGAAATCAACATTACTTCTATAATTATTACTCACAAATCCCATGGTTGGTGATCACCACGATGTAACTCAATCAAGTGAAAAACGAAACAAATGGAACATATAGATTTTGTGTCGCTAATATTTGTGAGACAGCTTTAAATAAAGAGGTGGTTAAAATGAGTACCAAAATTGTATATAGCGCTCCATGTCAATCTTTGACGTCATTTCCGGTTTTAATTTAATCATACATACATACTACAGTTTAAAAGGTGGAGAGTTACTTACTGATACATCTCAGTTACGTATATATATATATGAATTACTTCAGTTGCAGAAGTGGATTTAATAAAACGAACTTGCCACACTAATGGTGAAATAAACCGAAATTAAACTAAAGCTGTAAGAATGATTAGTTTCACCCATATTGACGGGTGTCCTGGAATATATGGTTCTTAAACTTCAGTTGTCCATAATAGTGTGTGTTTTCTTATAGCAAAGCCACATTGGACTTTCTGCTGTGTCAACCGTCGGCGTTGTTAATCAAAAGACTTACCGCTGTTCCAGCGAAGGACACTCATTTAACCTGTTGACTGCCAAGTATTTCAGCTGCTATGGCAACTCTAATGCTTCTTCATTTTGTTACCTTTTTCGTGACGCCACTTTGGATCGAAAGTGAAACAATATGTAAGTAGGTCAAATGCATGTATGGTGCTGACATCTAGCGTTGAAGTTAGGTATTATTCAGAACGAATTAACTCGTCCGAAGCACTGTATTATCGATCGGCTTGGACGAGTTATCTCGTCTACGGCACTGAACAGGTAAAAGCCAATTAATGAGCAATATCCACCATGTTACGACTCTGTTAATACAGAGATCGCTATATGCGTACTAGTACAGTAAATATTAAAAGCAGGAATCGTACGTGTTTCAACCCACAGAAACGACTATTTAGATTCAGTTGATGATAGATATAATCAACAGCACAGTGCTTATAGGTACGAAAATGTGGGAAGAAGTACGAATTAACCAGATTTGTTTTTCCAATTTAAAAGTTTTCAATGTAATATTACACGTATAATTTATCTTTATGCTCAGTGTATTTACGCCTTCATTTGTTTCACGCAATCATTTCCATTTTGTGGTAGTGTGATCGTAAAGATGTCTGGACCTAGGATTAAAGCTGGGTTTTATTTTTGGTTCTTTGCAGGCGAACTCAAGGTCTGTTCGTTTCCAGTATCCTGTGCTTGAAGTTAAGAAAATTTGCTAAGACACCATATCAAATTGGACTGAAATTCAATACAGGTTAATTATACAAGACACGTTACGGATTAGATATGTCAAGTAGGTTTGGTTGTGTAATAACACGGTACGTGGATTCAAATCAGAATCAATTGGGGTTGTTAATTCTCAAATAATGGACTCTACTTAATGAAATACGAGCAACGAGTTTTATTTACGTATATTACACAGTAATTATTTACATTTTTATAGATTTGTTTGTAAACATCAGGTTTGTTTTTGAATTTCGCACAAAGCTACACGAGGGTTATCTGCGCTAGCCGTCCCTAATGTTGCAGTGTAAAACTAGAGGGAAGGCAGCTAGTCATCAATACCCACCGCCAACTCTTGGGGTACTCTTTTACCAAAGAATAGTGGGATTGACCGTAACATTACAACGCCTTCACTAATAAAATAATGAAAAACGTTTTAAGTAAAAGTTCGATAATACGCATAGTGTTCGTCACCAGTTAGACTAATCTTTATTCTTATTGGTTAGTGCATACAGATCCTTTGTTAATGTTTTATATTTATAAACTCTGTACAATAATGAAACAGAAAAACTGTGTACATGAAATGAAAAAACTTCAGAGAATATTTTCCTTAAATACCAAACTAAAGTCCCTCGTTCATACTAGTATAAACTGTACCTCAAACTGAGTTTTCCAAATCCCAAACTTATGATCTCTTGTTCTATTGTCTTGGGCCTAGCATGGCCAAGCGTATTAAGGCGCGCGACTCGTAATGTGAGGGTCGCAGGTTTGCATCCCCGTCACGCCAAACATGCTCGCCCTTTCAACCGTGGGGGCGTTATAATGTGACGGTAAATCCCACTATTCGTTGGTAAAAAAGTAGCCCAAAAGTAGGCGGTGGGTGGTGATGACTAGCTGCCTTCCCTCTAGTCTTACACTGCTAAAGTAGGGGCGGCTAGCACAGATAGCCTTCGAGTAGCTTTGTGCAAAATTAAAAAAAAAGAACATAAAAAACCTATTGTCTCAATAACACAGCTCAAAGAAATCGAAGATCGTTTTTCCTGTCAGTCCTCCTGGTAATTTGATGAGTAGATTTAACTAATATCACGTCTTATCCTACTTCTCCTAAGCTAAAATACATTAAGAGATGTTAACCCTCTTCGTTTTGGTTTACCTTCTGTTCTTGAAGTCATCCTAACTGTTGTTTTCTGAATTTTTCCCATTAAGCCAATATATTGACTTAGAGAAGGAGTCTTAACTAGTGATTTTTTATGGACATCTACACGTGTAATCAGTATGTTTGTAAATAAACCCTAGAGTTTTATTAATGTACTACTAGGCTCTCTCTGTGACTTGAGTGACTTAGCCACGTCTAGTGAAAAATCATTTTATTCGATCATGCTTTTCGATGTTTTTTGTCTATTTACAAAATGTGGACTTCGTTCTTACAGCCAAAATTCTCTCACTATAGTTAAAGACCTTTCATAAACATTTGTACATCTTACCAACTTATTACATTCATTCACTAATGGCTGAACATCCTCAATGCACTTAGAAGTGCTCAAGAGTCTATTGTAAACTTTACAAATGTACTAATTGAGCCCTCATCAGTATCATAAACAAAGTAAATAAGGAAGAATTAGGATAGAAAAACTGAATTAGTAAAAATTTAAAAGTTTCAATGTGACCGGACTCCATTAATAATAAATTTCGGTATTCTACCATCCAAAAACTTTACAATATAATTGTAACGGAAACCCGCGAGCTCAGTGGTTTGGGTTATACAGTAGTTACAAATATATTTATTTAACGCCATCTTGTGCAGCCTTAGGTTGAGCAACAAACTCGAGAAGATTTAGATTTTTAAAAATGCATTAATACAAAATATTCCTGTACTCGTTGGCGTCAAGGTTCCCAAAACTATCTGAAGACAGTTTGATATTAAAACTATTAAACTCTTCATTCTGGTATTTCATTAACTATTTTATTCTAATCCTTAACATTAAGCTAGAACGACCCTAATTAAAGCAGTGTAAGACTAGAGGGAAGGCAGCTAGCTAGTCATCACCACCAACCGCCACCAACTCTTGGGCTACTCTTTTACTAACGAATAATGGGATTGACCATCACATTATAACGCCCCCACGGCTAAAAGGGCGAGCATGTCTGGCGCTACGGGGATGCGAACCCGCCACCCTCAGATTACGAGTCGCACGCCTTAACACGCTTGGCCATGCCGGGCCTAGATGTATTAATAATTTTTCTAATATGTTTATTAATAGCTTCATTACATCTTCTGTCAACTTAGTTAAATGAGCTGCAAGATTAATAGTTTTATTTCCTGTAAATTATGAACTATCATTTCAAACGTTGTCAGACTATGACATAATTACAAGGAGATTGAACGAATATTATGTGCAAAGCTCTATTATGGTCATTCTGGATCCGGAGGTGCAGTTGGAGATCCTGAGCAACGCAGGATGGCTGGACAAGTGAGGGGCTGGAGAGAAGCTTTTCCTAGGACTTAAACCACGCAGCATCTGTACAACTTACTTATTATAATTACGACTCATAAAGAACACTTAATTCTTTTAATTAGATGAAATAAAACCCATAACTACTTGTTAACTGGATTGCACGGAACTATTTCTGATCAATTATATGTGGATATTGGCGTAGTTATCCGAACCTACTAACTCAGAATGTATGGATACAAGTGATTAATTTCGATCTTTTTACCACGCATTCTTCTAATTACTGCTTTCTTTTCAAGTTCTGTTCGGCGCTAATGAGCAGAAACAGCAGTTGCTGCTTCTTGTGTTACATTATGGAATGTGTATCTTGGTAACTCACGTGTTTCAAGTTTATCCTATCCTTATTTGGTAATCTTGCTCCGTTGTTAGCATTAGACGTTCAATATGGCGGACGGATTGATTAATGGTTTCCTACTGTATATTTTCCATCAACAGCTTTCAAAGTTTCATAACTTTCAACAGTTGTAACTCTTGCAAATCCTTCATAATTAAACAGTTTTTCTCCAGCCCATATCCAAGCAATTTCCTAAACTAATCTTTTCTGTAGAGTGTTATCAAAAGTATTTTCCAAATCTAAGTACATCAAGTATACCATTTTCATTGTCCGGATAACATTTAATATTCTCGATAAAAATCAACAGATTAGCAATGAAACATTTTAGAGAATGTATGTTGGCTTTATTTAATTATAACAAATTTCACTTAATCATTCTGCATGGTTTTTTTATCTTACTGTCCAGAGTTGTTCGAAGTACAGAAATGAGACTCACCGGTCTATAGTTTCCTGAGTAGCTCTTATATTCCCCTTTAAAAATAGGAGTAACATTAGCAATTCTTATCACTCCCTTTAAAAAATAGGAGTAGCATTAGGAACTCTTATATACCATTTTAAAAATAGGAGTAACATTAGCAACTCTTATGTGCCATTATAAAAAAAGGAGTAACATTAGCAACTCTTATTACCATTTTAAAAATAGGAGTAACATTAGCAACCCTTATGTACCATTTTAAAAATAGGAGTAACATTAGCAACTCTTATATACCATTTTAAAAATAGGAGTAACATTAGCAACTCTTATATACCATTTTAAAAATAGGAGTAACATTAGCAACTCTTATATACCATTTTAAAAATAGGAGTAACATTGGCAACTCTTATATACCATATTAAAAATAGGAGTAACATTAGCAACTTTTATATACCATTTTAAATATAGGAGTAACATTAGCAACTCTTATACACCGTTTTAAAAATAGGAGTAACATTAACAACTCTTATACACCATTTTAAAAATAGGAGTAACATTAGCAACTCTTATACACCATTTTAAAAATAGGAGTAACATTAGCAACTCTTATATACCATTTTAAAAATAGGAATAACATTAGCAACTCTTATATACCATTTTAAAAATAGGAGTAACATTAGCAACTCTTATATACCATTTTAAAAATAGGAGTAATATTAGCAACTCTTATATACCATTTTAAAAATAGGAGTAACATTAGCAACCCTTATATACCATTTTAAAAATAGGAGTAACATTAGCAACCCTTATGTACCATTTTAAAAATAGGAGTGACATTAGCAACCCTTATGTACCATTTTAAAAATAGGAGTAACATTAGCCACCCTTATGTACCATTTTAAAAATAGGAGTAACATTAGCAACTCTTATATACCATTTTAAAAATAGGAATAACATTAGCAACTCTTATATACCATTTTAAAAATAGGAGTAACATTAGCAACTCTTATATACCATTTTAAAAATAGGAGTAACATTAGCAACTCTTATATACCATTTTAAAAATAGGAGTAACATTAGAAACTCTTATACACCATTTTAAAAATAGGAGTAACATTAGCAACTCTTATACACCATTTTAAATATAGGAGTAACATTAGCAACTCTTATATACCATTTTAAATGTAGGAGTAACATTAGCAACTCTTATATACCATTTTAAAAATAGGAGTAACATTAGCAACTCTTATATACCATTTTAAAAATAGGAGTAACATTAGCAACTCTTATATACCATTTTAAAAAATAGTAGTAACATTAGCAACTCTTATATACCATTTTAAAAATAGGAATAACATTAGAAACTCTTATAAACCATTTTAAAAATAGGAGTAACATTAGCAACTCTTATACACCATTTTAAAAATAGGAGTAACATTAGCAACTCTTATACACCATTTTAAAAATAGTAGTAACATTAGCAACTCTTATATACCATTTTAAAAATAGGAGTAACATTAGCAACTCTTATGTACCATTTTAAAAATAGGAGTAACATTAGCAACCCTTATGTACCATTTTAAAAATAGGAGTAACATTAGTTAAAATAGGAGTAACATTAGCAACTCTTATACACCATTTTAAAAATAGGAGTAACATTACAAACTCTTATACACCATTTTAAAAATAGAGTAACATTAGCAACTCTTATATACCATTTTAAAAAATAGGAGTAACATTAGGAACTCTTATCTACTCCTTTAAAAATAGGAGTAACATTAGAACTCTTATCTACTCCTTTAAAAAATAGAGTAACATTAGAAACTCTTATCTACCCCTTTAAAAATAGGAGTAACATTAGCAACTCTTATATACCATTTAAAAAATAGTAGTAACATTAGCACAATAACAGAGCCCTTCTTACTTCTAATTAAAACCAGGAACGCTAATGTTTTGAATCTTCAAAAGACCGAACGTTGTCCCGAACCGTTGCGTTCAAATTTAACCTCACGCATAAACTAATTTTTGAATAAATCAAAAACACACAAACTTGAATTTTGTTTTCCTTAACGTTTTCAAAAAGCAAAAGAAAACAGATATAAACGTACAAAAAATGTTAAACCTGACATTCAGATTCTGAGTAAAATCCGATATAATGACGAGCTGAAAAAACTACGTGTGTATCAAGACATTTACACACAGAACTATATATACACATGTGTGTGTGTGTGTGTGTGTGTGTGTGTGTGTGTGTGTGCATATTTGCTAGTGTTACATACGGGTAGCGAGATAAAAAGAAGCTGAAATTCACATACTCTTAGATTCATGAAGCGCAAACATTGATTGAGTGATTGTTTGGAATTAAGCATAAAACTACACAATGGGCTATTTGTGTTCTGCCCACCACCATGAATATTCATTTTTTTTTTCTTTTTGTACCACGCCAAAACATGATGTTGGTGGTTATGGTCTTCCACAGATTTCTTCTTCTTGAAGCAAAAGAAATTTCCAACGTCGACACATTTCTCTGTCTTCTATGGTCTCTCCTTTCTCCAGTCTTTCTAGTTACGACTATGCTTTTAACTTCCTCTTTCCTCATAATGTGTATGAGAAACTGTTGCTTTCTTTTGTTAATCCGCAGCTTCTTTCTTCAACTTGCTCTTGAGAAAATATCTTCATTCAAGTTTCGACTTGTCCAATATACCTTCAACATGCGACTTGAGACCCACAACTTAATTTCTTGAATTCTCTTTTCCATACTTGATGGTTGTTTGTTTAGAATTTCGCACAAAACTTCAAGAGGACTATCTGCGCTAGATATCCCTTGGGCCACTCTTTTACCATAGAATAATGGATTTGATCGTCACTTTATAACGCCCCCACAGCTAAAAGTGCGAGTAAGTTTGGCGTGACGGGGATTCAAACACATGATCTAGAGATTACGAGTCGAGCGTCCAAACCACCTTGCTATGCTAAGCCCCATACTTGATGATATTAGCCAACTTTCCGATGCACTGGTGAGAACAGGTATAACATAGTAATATAGAACTCTCAACTTCGTCCCATATAAACTTTTTTATTTGTCAACATCTTTTTTAATTTTTAGAATTGTGTTATTTTTGCCATTTTTATGCACTGTTTTATTTCAGGATCATATTTACCATTCATGTTTTCGAGATTTCCAAGAAGTTGAATTTATTGACCTGCCTTATTTGTTCCTTATCTTCGTTGAAAATGCATAAAGGAATGCCCTTCTTTTAGTAACCGTGCATTCTGTTATCCAACAATTAATACATAAACCCGTCTTCTCACTTTAACTAACAATTTTATCTAAGCACTTTTGCACTTATCTTCTGAATAATCTATTTAAACTGTATCATCAACATAACACAAGTTGTTCAAATTCTGTCCACCTGTGATCCTCAATTTCCCTCAGGATTTTGCCTCACGCCTCTCTTAATTTGGCACTTGTATTTTCTACCTTTACTATTACAGTTTAGTCCCAATAGAAATTTCTTAAAATCCTCAAGACTTTAACATTAATGCTCAGTTCTTCTAGCAGTTTCACTAATTCCACATGCTTGACTCCAGACGAGCCTCTGGTATAAACAATATAATACAAGAAATGGCCCACTTTAATTTCTATTCTCCTCTACGAAAACATTCACGCTATAGAAACAGCATTTCTTCACTACAGTCCTCAATAAAACCACACTGACCTTTTCTAATTTCTGTTCTTATCTTATTTCTAGCTCTCATTATAAACGCCTTTAATATCTTCATTATCTCCAAGACTTTTTCATGGATACCTTCTTCTCGGGTAGTGGTGAAACCATGTGTTCATAATGACTTGATCACTTCCAATACACCAATCAAATCATTCCTCTCCTCATTCATTTTTATCTGAAAGTCACTGTGGTTCAATAATATTATCCACTCACTCAGAAACAACTTTCACATTTAAATTTCCCACCACTACGAACATTTCTTATGGTTTTCATTGCTTTATCAAGGTCATCACAGAAACGACCACTGACCTCTTCTTCATTTTGAGCTGCATAGACTTGCATTATTACAATATCAAAAAGTTATGCCTATATTTTAATTTTCAAGCCTATTAAATTCTAAATTCATCCTTTTTTTACTTTTTTCAATTTTTTACTTTGTAAAAGTAAGGATTTATTTTGATGAATTTCACACACAGATACTCGAGGTCCCCAATTTAAATGTATAATATAGAGGAAATATAGGTAGTAAAAACCAACCCATCACGAACTTTTAGGTTTCTTTAGTCGATTAATAGAATTGACCGTAAAATTTCAAAGCCATTGCAGCTGAAAAGGTAAATATATTCGGTGATAATATTCGAAATCACGACCCGCATATTGTGAGTTAAACATCCTAAGCACCAGATTATGCTGGGTCAAAGGAAGGAAAAGCTTAAAAAGATTCAGATGTTATCTGAATGGTTAATATAACAATGTAAACCAATGTGGATAAATAATCGAATGGCGTAAATTAATATAACCAAATGCATATTCACATCGAAAATTGAGAATTTTTAAGAGGGCTCTATCCTTTGTACTCAGCGACATTGAAAACAAATAACTTTGGGGACCCAGGACTATGCAAAAAGAGACTTGCACCAAGTCATAACCTAGCAGTGGAAATCAAAGTGTTGCATCTTTTAACAGGCGAGAATCCACAAAAATAAAGATCAGTAGCAAATATCGACAATGCGCCTAAAACAACATTATGAAGAAGCATATCTGATTGAAAACTTAGCCAACAGGGTATGAATTCATCAAGTTAAGATTAAAGCAAACAAATCCATTCGCATGTGATGTTTTGTTGACTGGTAATTTTTTCTCTCGTTTACGGCCACCGAAATGCTACTGGAAAAAGACAAGTTTGTTATCTTTCTTTATCTATAAACTTGTCTACAGTATACATTTGTCGTGCAAAACTCAGCAAAGTCTTCTTATACAGTATGTTTGTTTGTTTGTTGTTTTAATTTCGCGCAAAGCTACACGAGGGCTATTTGCGCTAGCCGTCCCTAATTTTGCAGTGTAAGACTAGAAGGAAGGCAGCTTGTTATCACGACCCGCTGCTAACTCTTGGGCTACTCCTTTAGCAACGAGGAGTGGGATTCACAGGTCACATTATAACGCCCCCAAAGCTGAAAGGGCGAGCATGTTTGGTGTGACAGGGATTCGAACCCGCGACCCTCAGATTATGAGTCGAGTGCCTTAACCACCTGGCAATGCTGGGCCTCTACAGTACGTTACTTATTAAAGCCAGGCTTATTTAAGTTTTTTAGTCTTTATTAGTTATGTTTTTAATTATTACAAAAAGTATAAGGTGCAAAAGCATATCAGGTGAGTTCAGCTTTCTCTAGTTAGGAATTAGGTGAAAGGAATCAAACGACAAAAGCAAACCAAAATCTGAGTCAGAGGTTAGTTTACAGTTTGACTCTTTGTTAGCTAATATTTTTGTGTAAAATATTTACTTACTGTTACAGGTGTATTTGCGTTTACTTATCTACTTGTTCTTGTATTTCAGCTTTGTTAGTAGATAGAGGAGATACAGCACGTTGTAGCTATGTAGAAACTTTCATTGTGGCTTAAGACATTTGTTGCAAAGAAAATTCTTTATAGACTGTTAAACCGGTCCCTTTAATTTATATTTGTATTCATGTTTACATTGGTGGCTTAATCCACTGAACAGATTTTGAATAAACTCACTTGAAATGTTCTATTGAATCGCTAGTTTCTGATGCGTTTACTCTTTTAAAACACAAGCGCTTTACGTTACATATTCATCCTTGTATACATAGCTCTTAGTTTATAAATTTAGTCGTAACTATCACATATATAATATTATTTGTTACTCTCAAGGTTTTAAGATCCATACTTCAATTTATTTATTTCATCGTCGTTTACATGTAGCGTCGCAACAACAACATCAATATGTACGGCGAACAGCCATAATAATGTATTTATGGACGAACTTCCTTTAACTCACCGTTCTTGTATAGCGTCCTCCGTTAAAATATCTCTCCCCATTAGAACTTAGTGCACATATGGTACATACATATAACATAATGTTTTTAAAACTTAAGTAAAGAAGTGTTTGCACAGTACTTCTGTAATGTCAGCATTTGGCAGTGGTATATAAGATAGTTCCTCGTTCTTGTCTTAAGATATAAGCTGGCTTGATTATTGCAGATTTCTTTAATTAATATTGAATACAGTTAATCAAGAATTTTGTGATTTCTCACCAACCTTTTAAATTTCACTCTCTCACGTAAATTTTTCTGTGCTTAATCAGCAATTTCCGACAGTTTTATACCCTCAGATTGTTTGAAAGATGGTCTATAATACCATATCACAGATATTTCTCCAAGCCCATTCCCTTGGGAGTAGTTTCGCTATATCGTAGATAGGGACAGTGGAAATCTCGTTAATCCATTCACGCGCGTCACTAATTAGATGACAAGGCATTTGGCTATCGATATTTTAAATTACCCATTTTTACGTCATAGTTACTCCAATATATTATATGTTTAATTTCTTACAAAATTATTATTTAAAGATATGAGATACAATCAAGCAGGAACAGGTTCCCGACATTTTGTTGAAAGCACTTAAACGTTTAATGTTATGCAAGTTATGGTGAAATTTAGGATCTTTTCGTAACATTTAGCTGACTTCTATGATTTTAAAATGACTTAAGTCACCTATAACCGTAAAATTCCAGTGAAATACAAGTGCCAGATATAAGTAAAATTGCACATACATAAATGAACAATATTTATGTTATGCTTAACGTGATTGGAAGTGCTTGCATATTTAAATTGCATAAATAAGGTTTAATCATATATTATTACCACATTGCTATTTATGAGATTATTGAGTGTGATTCTATTTACAAATTTTTTTTTTTTATTTTACGTTTAGCAACAAGAAATTGTTAATCCTACCCGAGACCTACAAAACATTTGTGGTCATTTTATTATATTTATTGTAACAGTACGTCTTTAACTGGGGCCCGGCATGGCCAAGCGTGTTAAGGCGTGCGACTCGTAATCTGAGGGTCGCGGGTTCGCATCCCCATCGCGCCAAACATGCTCGCCCTTTCAGCCGTGGGGGCGTTATAATGTGACGGTCAATCCCACTACTCGTTGGTAAAAGAGTAGCCCAAGAGTTGGCGGTGGGTGGTGATGACTAGCTGCCTTCCCTCTAGTTTTACACTGCTAAATTAGGGACGGCTAGCACAGATAGCCCTCGAGTAGCTTTGTGCGAAATTCAAAAACAAACAAACAAACGTCTTTAACTACAGGATTTCTAGAATAATACCAAAGAATTCTAATCGTAAAGAACAAAATTTATAAATCCATTTGTCTTAGCCCTATTACCAATGTAGCCTTTATTAAGCGCGGCCTATATTCGATACAGAGATAAATTAACATTGTAACTTGTTTTTTGATTTAGTTTAATTATGGCTAAGCTTTACTGTACTTAATACTACCAATAAACAAAATTATAATGCTATTGTGTAACCCAACGTTGGATCTCTCTTTCAAAACTTTAATAAACTTTTAATATGTTGTACAAAATGTCTAAATATATTTATGTCCGTTCAAAACAAGTGTGTGAGTAGGCGAATTAGATAGTAAGGAGAGTGCGCATTTTTAAGACATACAAAACATGAATATTATTAAAATAGATTACGTTGTTACATGCTTCAAATCCTTGGTGACATGTAGGGTTTCACTCCGTGCTCTAATAATTGCCCAAAGTTTTCATGCGTTCATATTTTATAAAATAATGTCTTGTTTGAGCTACACAACGTAGTGTATTTCGATATGTGATTTATTCAGTTTCTCAAGCTCAAATATGATGCAACCTTGTCTAATAATAGAAATAGTAACAAAATATATGATAATTTTATTTAAAATGATAAAGTTTATCGTGCCTTAAAATTCTTTCAGTGTAAACAACATGACTCTGCAAGTACAGTTTGTTTGTTTTCTGTTCTTTTTTATAACGTTATTTAAAGAATGCTTTTGTCGGACATATAAATGTTACAGAAAAATACTGAATTTTACAAATAATGTTTTTGCCTATTTAAATATTCGTGAAAACAGACAAGCGAGTTTGTTGTTCTAAATCGTGGATACACAAACATATTACTTAAAATTAGTAGCCCTCCGCTAGCACAGCGGTATGTCTCCGGATATGCAACGCTAAAATCAGGCGTTCGATTCTCCTCGGTAGGCTCAGCAGATAGCCTAATGTGGCTTTGCTCTAAGAAAACACACACACTTCTAAAAATTAGTAAGTTAATAGCAATATCCTTTAACAAACAAAATTCTTATACTTTGCGAATACCATTGAACCATACATAGAAAACTGTTGTCTCGATAGCCTCTTTGGGACATTTATTTTATATACATCTATAGAAAACAATAAACCATGATGTGTAAGTTGTTTAGTAAACATTGTATAAATTGTGTGAACTATTACACAAATTCATTTGACACTGGGTGCAAGAATACGTGACAAGACATTCAGGATTTTCAGTTGGTGGTACTGGAAGCGACTCGGTCATTCACCTTTTAAACCCACGAAAATGAGCTGTATGTAGGCACAGAAAAGCGGGGGGAAATACAATATTCAGTGTAAGGCGATAAGTAATCAGGTAATTTAAACAGGAAATTTGTCTCGAAATATCTTCCAGTCTCAGAGATAAAAAGTGTGTTTACAGATTTCAAGTTAAGTAATACAGAATAATCATGAAATGTGTTTATATCAAATATGTTTATACCCATCTTGAAATGTGACTATTTGAACATTTAAGTTTGATGCAATAAAAGTAAACAGCATCAGATACAAATACAAATATAAATAAATGAAAATAATTTTCTATGCACTGTGTAAAATAAAACTTAAAAGTAGTTTATACGATATACAGGGTACCCATTCAGAGGTTGAGTTCCTAAGATTTTTAAAACGTATCACACTGATAAAAGAGAGAAATGTAAGAAGATAAAGGTTCCTCTGCAAATACATGCTAAATATGCAAGAAAGGTACACTGTCATTTACAAATCATTATTCCTTCTATAGGAAACGAATATACAATTAATCACTGCAAACTGCCATTATTTAATTCATAAGTTTTATCATGTTTTTCATATACATCTTACTAATCTATATGTATCTGTGCGTTTATCTAGTACTTGGATTATGATTAGATTGTTTTACTAGAAGAAAGATGAAGCGTGACATTGTGTGACTGTTTTCACATGTGACTGACTAAATATTTCTCAAATAGGAGTTTTCATCTGTTTGAAATCAATCAAGCTCATTTAAACAAAAATAACAAATGAAGAATATTTGCTAGCAAAATAAAAAGGTGGATGAAAACTTTTTAAAAGAATCACTTAAATTTCATATGAGACTTATCATAAGAAGAATTTAGAAAAAAGTATTGAACTTTATCTGATCAAGAGATAATTCGTTAAACTAAGAGATTGTTTTTTTAATTTTGCACAAAGCTACTCGAGGGCTATCTGCGCTAGCCATTCCTAATTTAGGCAGCTAGCCATCACCACCCACCGCCAGCTCTTGGGCTACTCTTTTACCAACGAATAGTGGGATTGATCGTAACATTATAACGCCCCCACAGCTGAAATGGCGAGCATGTTTGGTGCGACCGGGGTTCGAACCCTCGACCCTCAGATTACGAGTTGAACGCCTTAACACATCTGGCCATGCCGGGCCTGAACTAAAAGCATCCGGATTCTGTCTAAGCAACTTGACAGTTTTTATAGACTAAAGTCACTGTTACGTTTCCCAAACAGTCACTGCATTCAGAAATATACATAAAATTATTCAAACACGAATTTTAGAAACTTACACAGCAACCACAGTTGCAAGAACGACCCATTAACGTAAACTTTGCTATATGTTAGTGACAGGCGGACGATTAGCACCCTAGGTTACTTCTCTGGATACAAATGAATTACTAAGTACAATCTAAACACGTGTTCACAAACTGGAAAATACATAGTAAATCCTAAGGGATATTAACTTTTGAGCGCCACATTTCAAGAACGAGAACCACAACAAATTCATCTTACTGCTTAAAACAATGAATTATTTTTAAGAAAAGACACAATGCCTCATGGTGAAATTTGTGCAAAATAAGAAATTTATTGAACCGTACTACCAACAACAAGAAATCCTAAACTTGGGCTCACATTAGTACTCAATAAACTCTATGTGGAATATTTCGAGAACAATATCCTCGAAACAGACTCAGAATTCACTTTAGATATCTTAATGATACGTTCGTAATACAGTCACATACGATAGACAAGATTCCAGAGTTTATGAACTAATTGAGCTAACAACATCCAACAATACACAAGGAAAATAGAAGAAATAAAACATACCAAGACCCGAAACATATAAATCACATCCAAGAGTTTACAGAAAATCCACGGATGCTATAGATCAAACCACCTCAACAGTATCAAGACAAACTCCTTAGTTTCTTGAACGAACATTTGTAATATAAAAGATTCTAAGAAGAAGGAAAGAAAATACATCATTACATTCCTCCTTAAAAATAAATAACCTGAACAATCGATAAAGACCAAAACACCAAGTCACCCTCTGTAAAATGTCTTTCTGAAAACATAAAAATATACTAATTTGTTTCAGAATTTTCACCCGAAGCTAAACAAAGGTCTATCCGCACATTGCCTGTCCCTAATTTTAAATTGACAGACAAGAAGGAAAGCAGCCATAACAAATTCTTGGGCTACTGTTGTCTGACCCAAAATTCGATTTGAATATTAATTCTTACAGCTATTTCCAAAATTACAAAGTTACGAACGCGAATTTGTCGGTAATGGGTCGTGAACCAGAGAATAGGTAAAAAATATTCAGAAACTAGAAATAATAGTCGCAGTTAATACAACCCAAACCACCTAAAGACACAATTTAAATCAAAAGCACCATTTACATTATCTGTGAATGGGCAGTACAATGCATCGAAGAAACAAAGATCAATAAAAGTCAGAACTTAAGAGTGTACAAATTAACAGATAACAGGCATACGATAATTTGTAATACCAGTCTATCTGTACAAACTCATGTTGAAAAATAAAATGAAACAATGCAAAAATAATGGATATGAATCGAACACGACAAAAAAAAAAGATATGATAATCTTTCTACATCCATCTAACTTATAACAACACATTCAGTCTACCTAGTTCAGAAGCTGGTAAAACCAGGGTACTATTCTTTAAACCATTATCGCTAGCGTTAACTTGAGAGACCATACACAAGAGTGGATAACACACTAACCTTTCTATCAGGAATACCTCAGAACTGCCTAGAAGACAAAAGCAGATAACTGGCAGGAACATAATGTATAAAGTGATTGGTATCTAGTTATAAAAAAAGATATAGTAACTAATAAAATACTAGACTTACGATATCATCTAGGGTATCAACAGTGATATCTAATGGTCACAATCTTATTATAAATACTTAAAGGAAAATATGTTCAAAACATTACAAAATAAATCAGTTACGTAATACGGTACGAATCAGGCCAACGTGACATTCTTCCCGTATTAAACGAGGATTTAGGCATGATCATGTTACGAGTTGGGTTCGGTCAGAACGAAATAAAAACTAGATAAACTCAAACATACTTCGTATTGCCAAATACGTCATGTTGTATTATTAGAAGATACCAGACAGAATAGTCGATACCTTATGAACACGATCAGTTTAATTTCTAATAACTTAAATCTACTAATATAATTGGATTTTTTGTACTGGATTCTCAAAATAAACCATCCTGACAACAATAAACTTAATAACAACTTAATAATAATATTTTATAGACTGTAGCGGATTTATTAATATGTATATTTATTTCAATGTCGATGTTTGTTTTATTTAGTTATAAAGGGTAACCAACGCAACGTGAAAAGATAGTATAATATTGTTGGTTTGCTACAGTTAGTATACTATAAACCTTTGAAGCTAAATTGTGATAAATGCTTATCAATCGGGAAACTACAGACATTTGCCCAAGAACGCTTACAGATTTTTCAGCTTTAGAAAATTAACTTCTGACTTTAGTATTTCTGCGAGGACATAAGATATCTTCGTCGATGAAAAGTCAGTTTGTAAATAGCATGAAGCCAGCCAAGAATACAACTAGCTAGCTATCTGTTAAGTGAACTGTACTGATGCCAAGTCGAAACTAATTTGCTCATCATGAACCGTCGATAGAATATTTAGTTCCAGACTAAATAGGCCCGGCATAGTAAGGTAGTTAAGGCACTCGACTCGTAATCTGAGGGTCACGAGTTCGAATCCCCGTCACACCAAACATGCTCGCACTTTCAGCCGTGGGAGCGTTATAATGTTATGGCCAATCCCACTATTCGTTGGCAAAAGAGTAGCCCAAGAGTTGGCGGTGGGTGATGATGACTAGCTGCCTTCCCTCTAGTCTTACAGTGCTAAATTAGGGACAGCTAGCGCAGATAGCCCTCGAGTAGCTGTGCGCGATATTCAAAAACAAACAAACAGAAAACTCAATATTGTTAGTAAGTTTGTAAAACTTTTGTAATAAATTATTATTTGTAAGAACCATTATTATAAATTGTGTTATTGTTTGTATATTAAAATATATTTGTGCTAAGAAAGAAAATTGCGTGCATCAATCTTCTTGGCAAATATAATAAATTTAATACCTGTCGACATTCAATTAATTTCCAATATAAAATTAAAATTTCAGGCTATTGGAAACCGTAATACATAACACAATA
Organism: Tachypleus tridentatus; assembly: GCF_004210375.1. Lineage (NCBI taxonomy): Eukaryota > Metazoa > Arthropoda > Merostomata > Xiphosura > Limulidae > Tachypleus > Tachypleus tridentatus. The sequence goes on along the minus strand of NC_134832.1, from coordinate 14,065,009 downwards.
AATTAGGCGCTAGTGTTTGGGATTTGAATCAGAGACAAAATTCGATATAAATTCAAATTTTAATCATAATTAAATTTAAATTTATCAGTGCAAACAAGATTTGATTACTTCAAATCATCGAGTTTTTAATTATTTTCTTTTGAAGAACTAGAAAACTATAAAAAAAGAAAATTTTTCGAAAATGCCATAATTTTACAATTGAAAGTTAAGAAATGAATGATAAAAAATAAACTAGAAGAGCATATTATATAAATACTAGTCAATGATGATTTGTTGTCTAAGGACGTATTAGGAGAATACTCTATTATCTCCATTATCCAATCAGAGTTGAGGGATAAAGGTAAGTTAAAAATCCAGTTAAATCTCAAACAAACCGAGCTTCAACGAGTCGGAGTCGAAGTCCAGAAAGAGCAAGCTCGTATTGAAGATAAAGAAGAAAAAGAACAAATTTATGTCGAAGCTGAGAATGAAATTAGGCTGAAAGAAATGGAAATTAAACTCAACTCAGGTCTATTAAGGCAAAAATGACAACTTTGAACTCAACTGATATATTAACTTACCACTATTTAAAGAAAATGAAGTTCATAAGTATTTTAAGCATTTTTAGAAATTTGCCCAAATCATGGAATGGCTCACCAAAAATGGTCATTATTATTACAAACTGTTTTAACTGGTAAAGCACGAGGCTTATGTTGGTCTGTCTCTAGAAGATTACAAATAATTATATTTTTGTAAAACACCTGATCATGTCATGTCCGATTGTTGGTGTCTGAAAAAGAAAGATAGGCAGCACCCAGTACATTCGCGTTCACATATGGATGAGGTTTCGCCAGATCACCCAATGTGGTTGATTTAACCACTGGTAAAAAGACTGGTGTAGTTAAGGAGAAATCTAGAACTTTTGTGTCTGTTGCTTTGACAAATGACACTGCTAATCCCATACCCATATGTATTCTACGTGATACTTGGATGATTCAGTCATTGTTATTAGAAGGTATACTGCCTTTTGATTCGAGTTCTACCATTATTAAGTCTGCTATTGCTCAGGGTATTGAGGGTGGATTTGTTAATGTTCCTCTACATAACATTTATTTAGCATCAGGCCCATTTTTGGTTAGAGTAAGACCTATTCTGCTAATTTAGGGTGTATAATTATTGTTGGGGAATGATTTGGCTGTGAGAAAGTTATTGTTGTATTCAAAATGGTTAGTGAGTGGAACACCGTTTCATCTAAGGATGCTGTTGTTATTTAGGAGAATTCCAATGTGCTTGACGACACTGTAGGTTTGTCTCAGAACATTTTTTGTATGAGACAGAGATCTTGTGGATAACTCTCTTACCGACAATTCCTTGGTTAGTGACAATGACAGATGTCAGAAATTTTGGGCTCATCTGGTGAAATTCTGCTTGCTAGAAGTAATCTGGTCACTGAGCAAGAGAAGGATCCACGGATCTCTTTACTATTTAAATATGCACTGACAGAGGATGAACTGGAGAAAGTTATAAATTGTAGTTTTGAAAAATGGTGTGCTAATGAGAAAATGGAGACCACCAAATGGACCAGCTTCAGAGGACTGGGCAGTAGTTTATCAAATCATTGCTCCAAAACTATATTATTCTAAAATATTGTAAGTTGCCCATGGATTCTCTACAGGAGGTTATTTACGTAACAAATTTCTTTTGGCCAAAAGTTATGAAAAATGCTTTTCACTTTTGTAAAACTTGTCATACATATCAGTTGGTTGCAAAATCTGACCAGAAAATTCCTATTGCTCATTTAAAGCCTATCTCAGCTTTCGAAGAGTACCTAAGACATGTGATTATTGATTGTGTTGACACAAAAAAAATTAATATTTGTGTTTAAGAACTTTCATATGCTAAGTAATTTTATGATCATAAGGCCATTCGTATTGACTCTGTAATGTGATGTCATGATTATTGAAGTCGTATAATTTTTGATAATACATTACATTTAATGTATTGTTATCAATATGAATATATATGTATAATATCTTAGTTAAAGTTGCCTAAAGAGAGACGTAAAACTGATTTCATAATCTATATTTATTTTAATATCGGTGTTTGCTTTAGTTAAATATATATTTAGAAATGCATGTAACTTATATTGTTAAATGTGTATTGCGAAAGTTCTGCCTACTCTCTAAATTTGTAGAAGATTTTCGAGGGTAAGAATCAACATTGTACAATGTGTGTGTGTAAAATACCAGTATTATTGCCTTAGTTGAACTTTCTAGAAAATCTTCTCTCAAGCTTATAACCAACGCAACATGGAGAGAGTTTAATACTGTTCGTTTGCTACAGTTACGATACTATAAACCTCGGAAGCTGTAACTGTGATAAACAGTTATCAATCGGAAAACTGCATATATTTGACCACAAACGTTTATAAATTTCGAACATTATAAGACTTTTAACTTCAGAGAATTAAATTCGGACGTTAGTATTTCTTCAAGGACATTAGATATTTTCGTCGATGAAAAGTCACCTTGTAAAATGCGTGAAGCCAGTCAAAAATGAAGCCAGCTAGCTAGCTACCCGTTAAGTGATCTGTGCTGATATCAACTCGAAATTAATTCGCTCATCGTAAGACGTTGATAAAATATTTGGTTCTAGGACAGATAGAAGATTCAATATCGTTTATACGTTTGTATATAAATTATTATTTGTAATAACCGTTATTAAAAATTGTATAATTTGTTTGTATATTAAAATATATTTGTCTTAAGAAAGAAAATTGTGTGTATCAATCTTTTTGGCAAATATCGTAAATTTGACACACATCGACATTAAATTAACCTCTAGCTTAAAACTAAAATTCCAGGCTGTATGAAATCTCAATATGTAATATAATAAATCAGAAACCTCTCCGAGATGAATTATGGTATTTAACAATATTAGTAATAATAATATGAACCCATAATACCGCTTCATGTTTTAAAATTAATAAATACCTTCCTATATTTATAATGACCTCATTATACATCTTAATGTTTTATTTAGTGTGTGTTTTTTCTTAAAGCAAAGCCACATCGAGCTATCTGCTGAGTCCACTAAGTTTTATTTAGTATCACTTATTTTGCGTACAGTTTTACAATATATAAAATGAAATATTTAATATCCAAGTAAAACCTTTGCCACCTTTGCTACTCAACATATGGGGACTAATATTCGTACAAAATATTCCATGTTTAAAAGGTTTAGTTCTGCGTCAAACTAACAGTTTTACTTCATCTATGTTCGCAACGCATCCTCCAAGTAGAGAGATAAAGATAGTGTCTAAAGATACGTGAGTACAAAGAAATGAGAAAATCTTTCTAATGCTCTCTCTCAAAATTGTTGAATTCAGTACAGCATAGATTTCTACATTCCCTAACTTCTTGACAACTATTAAAAAATAGAGTACTGACCGCAATATATCACCTCCGGCTAAGTCCAGATAAGTATTTCTATCTCATTGTTGATCAAATATTTTAGATTTTGTAAATTCGTAGCTAATGGAAAGCATTCAGATTTCGAAGTACTCTACATAATTCCTGGCTGGAAGAAGGCATAATGAAAAGTATGTAGAAGGACGTTATTATGGCAAAATATGCAGAATATGTGGCGTGACAATAGGCGTGAAAAGGTATGAAGTTGAGAGAGTGCATGACTCAAAGACTTAGATCATGGTGCTTCTGCTACTCTTAAGAATGTGTAATGAGGCTCACAAATCTTAAAACTGAACAGATTATCAAGTTGAGAACATCAATCCCCAGATTTTTATGTAATATGACATGTTATACTGAAATTATATTGACGTTACAGTTCAAGGATAGATGCTAACTCTCAAATTACTGATTTGTTTTCAGACCTTTCACCACCAAGGGTATCCACGTCTTGCATCATATTATTTGTTTGTTTATGAATTTCGCGCAAAGCTACACGAGGGCTATCTCCGCTAGCTGTCCCTAATTTAGCAGTGTAAGATTAGAGGAAAGGCAGCTAGTCACCACCATCCACCGCCAACTCTTGAGCTACTCTTTTATCAACGAATAGTGAGATTGATCGTCACATTACAACACCCCCACAGCTGAAAGGGCGAGCATTTTGGTGTGACGGGAGATTCGAACCCACGACTCTCAGATTAGGAGTCTAGCACCTTAACCACCTGATCATACCGGGCTGCATTGTATTCAGTAATTTTATGTTTTTTTTTCATAGAATACTCGCTGCAAAGAACTGACCTAAATATTAGGTGTTATCACATAAGGGACGCAACGGTAATTTGTGGTATTAACTGCAATAATGATGGTATGTTAGTTTATATTTTTTGTGCGATTCATACGTTATTATGGACCTCGCACTGAACCATCAAGTTTATGAGATCACAAGCAATTTGGTGCATAAATAGTTTAGAGTAATGTGTTTGAAAAAAGCCCACTGGGTCCGAATCTGCCGATAACAACTAGCTGTCATCGTGAATATTACACACACATCGTGTTGGTAATCGGTACTGTACTATAAATCTTTCTTAAGAATAGCCGGAGGTACTTGTATATATCTGAAAAACAAACTCTAACGTATACTGAAAATTATTTGAAATGCGAAAGTTAAATGTAAAGCGTTAGTTTAACTTCAGAGTCTTATAAGGCGTTGTCAAGAACTCACCGTTAGATTTGTAGTAGGTAGATTATTACGTTGAATTTTTATTGGTTACCTACATATATATATGGACAATTGTAATGTATGTCTATTCTGATGTATCGGGAAAATTAATAAAATTATAATGATCAAAGATATGTCAAACATCACCAAGTATTTGAAAATATAGTTGTGGAGATAATGTGTGTGAAAATAATAAAATACATCTAGTGGGAAACTTTTATTATTATCTATGTTTTTTGAGTCCGTTTTACTTCACCTCTGGTGAAAAAGGAAATAAATCTTTAATATACATACACACACACACAAATATTTTTATAGCTGTCCACATAGAAACGTACCTGAACATCATACTTATGGAGAATATAATTGACTGTAAAACTTTGTTTGCATGAAATTAGAAGTAGCTATCATTTCCATTACGTAAAAAAGAAAATTAGTTTTCTTGTTGACAAGGTACAGTGCTGCTTTCTCTTGTAATCCTATCACGTGTGTAGAGTCTAAGATTATTACTCACATCAACGAGAAACTCTAATCATGTGGTTACTAAATGAAAACATACGTTGTGGAATAAAACTTTAAGTTATATGTAAATGTTGCATTATGACTTGGATTTCGGTCACAGTCTTACGAAGACGTTTTAACTAAAAGCTTCTATATACAACTTTATTCTCAAACAAAACATTAATCTTAGCATATCTATAGCTTTTTAAAATTATCGTAGTCAATGCATGTTTTGTTTATTTTCAAAATAATTTTATATGTTCTAAGTATCTTAGTATTTCTAAGAGGTCACGAGTGAAAGCAAAGAAGAATATATATCACCGACAATATATTTGTCTTGTTCAGTGCTGACGAGGCCTTTCGCCTTAAACCAGGACTTATCAGGCTGGCTGGGATACGTAAGACAGGCTAGTTGAGGTGTATACATTGACTATATCACTAATTTTCATGGACAACGGCTGTTACGTTGTGAACTAGTTTAAGAAAGTGACTTGTAATTATTAGCACTTACAACTATGTAATTTATTCCATATACCTACGCGTAATGGGAATCAATGAAGTGTATGCATCAAAAATCACTTGTTGCCTTGAAACCTTATTGGTAGATTTTGGTTTGTTTGAAATTTCATGCAAGTCTATCAGAGGGTTATCTGCACTAGCCGTCCCTAATTTAGCAGTGTAATATTAGAGAGAAGGCAGCTAGTCATCATCACCCACCGCCAACTCTCAGGCTACTCTTTCTATCAACGACTAGTGGGATTGACTGAACATTACGACACCTTCATGACTGAAATGGCGAGCATTTGGTGTGACGGGGATACAAACCCGCAATACACAGACTGTGTGTGGGTCATATCGGCCTTTCAAGGTAGATAACTCGTCGAATATGCTTAGAATAGTTTATAGTGCTCACCACCTTTTATCTAAATATAGTACTACAATTACGGGATCGCATGGGAGCTTGTCTGTCCAGCTATACACAAAGTTCAACAAACACACTCTTAAAAAAAGAAAAAGAAGGATCAAGAACCAGCTCGTGCAACACTTAACATGTACAAGTTATAAGAATGCACTTTACATGTGTACGAAAATACCTATAATGATAGTTAACGAAATAAAATGATATAAAAACAGCCGTGGAAATACTTCGTACTTCTATGTATTTTAAACAAATTCATTCACCTCTTTTTTCACATGTGAATGTTTTCAATTTTGTTTCAGGTGATTCACTGTGCGTTTCACACATGGGTAAATACTGTTATATGGATAGAAGTTAACATGAATCACGCGTACCACTCTATTAAACCGCAAGTTGGTGGAAGATGCCATGAGTAACAAACAACTAGAACGCTGAAAAACACAAGAATGAAGATATCTTTTTATCAGTTTCTTGTTAAGCCATATAATATACACTAAAGAACGTCTGGAAAATAAAAATGACATACTACTTGACTCCAGACATTTTGTCTTAGTGTTATTTTAATTAAGCTTTTTAAACAAAACACGAGAAATAATGTTAATTCAAAAACACAGCAGGTTTTATAGTAGGCTAGTTCTACTTTTAATAATTACAAAGTTTTGACCCACAGCAACGAGTCATGATAAAATAAAAGTCAAGTGACTCTTACCTGATGTTGGCCGAAACATTGTAATTATTAAGATTAGAACTTTCACATTGTGAAAGTTGGTGTTATTGTATTTTTAAATCAATTGTTCAGTTTAGTAGATTCCTTACTAAACATTAATGTCAAACAATATAATATACTCATATTGTCATTTATTCTGTGACACATCAGATTATCAAAACAACAAAGAGACAAAAAAGTGGGGAAACTGAAGATGCTTAACACTAGAAATAAACGATCTTATAACACCACAAATGTATTTATTTAATTACACACTCAACGTTTCATTTTATAGCTTCTCCAGAAGCGTTCACTAAAACACAAAATCCTCTACAAAAACAAAACACAAATACACAAACTAAAAACGAGTAGAAGTTATTCATAAGAGCCTTGAAATCCATTCCTGGAGTCTTCCACAGGAGAGACGTATATGAAGTGAATCGTATCAATGATTGCGTATTAGTAGTGCTCAAATATTTAAGTTCCTACATAATATCAGTTGAAATGATATTTAGTGTGTGATTAGATCACACAACTGACCAAGATATACTAGATGTATTTCGGCAGAGTTTCCGAAAGTATTCTATTTCAAGAGTAAATAAAACCAAAATTAAAAGTTAAGAAATATTTTTATTTGAAGTTTATATGTTATGCTGTGTTGTAGCCAATAGAATTTGCATATTTCTTCTCGTGATTCATGGCATGCATACATTTTATTGACGTTAATTGCAACGTTAGGCGTTCCTTATGTGACATCGTTTTAATGTTTACTAAATAAGAGACAACACACTACTATATGAGTAGTTTAAAACAGGTAACCATTTTAGAAGGCCTTTGGCCCCCTTTCGGAGAAATTAATGTTCAATTTTGATTTCAAATCTCAGAGTTATGTTTAATTGGCTTTGTGAATTCATGAGCCTTAAGCTAGGAGATGTGAAAGTATTTTCCAAAATTTAATTCGTATCTCGATTCTCCTCTAAACCCGAGATCAAGACTAAGCACAGCAGGTGATATCTTCTATATCATGGCTAAAAATGTATATATTTCACATTATTAGCGACAACATTATATCAATTTTTAAGCATACTTTTCCCGTACTTTTATAAAATAACAAAAGTCTTAACACATTCTCTCAGTAATTGTTATAGACATAATAGGTACTTAAAAGGTTTGAAGCTCGGACCCATATATACGGGACTTTTCTGCGTTTTAGAATGACATCGACCATGGTTTTCTATTATTATTTTTCACGATACCAACTAAGGATTCGGGGTACAGTATAAATATCGTGTGCTAGCGCCTAGCAACGTCTCTAGAACTGTTGAGTAGCAACATAATGGTTTACATTCGTATCAATATGACACAACATTATATTTTAAAAATATCTTGTTTTTATGTAATTTCTCAAATGTGTACTTCCATAATGAAACATTACTTTCCAAAATGCATTATGTACTTTAGTACCATCTCTATTAACACTTGTTTGGTTTTCTGTTATTCTTCTGCGATATCTCACCATAACATTAATAATAATACATACGAGTCCATGATTACTGTATTATTATATTCTGACCTTATGGCGTTAAAAAGGTTTTAACTGCGAACGTTTAAATTAGCGCATTTTGGGGTACCGATACCAAATACACCATTATTTACGTTGATTGCCAAAACGACATTTTCTAGTAAATGAAGTAACTGGTTAAAAGAAAAAAAAAGGATACTGAACACTGATATATGAGTTTTTCATACGCGATGTTTTCGAAACATAAGAATTAGTGAGTTTTATTTTTAACAATAATGTAAAGGGCATAAGCAGATATCTACAAAGGCTTTTGAAGAACAATGAAATGAATGGCAAAGACATATTGGGAGGAAGTCTGAAAATATGTCTACTTAGAAAGTTTTTAATTTTCACTGAAAATATTCCCCCCTCGTGGCACAGTTGACTTACAACGTTGCCCGTGGTGGGTGGGCAGAGCACAGATAGCCCATTGTGTAGCTTTTCGTTTAACTGCAAACGAACACTGGAAATAGGGTATTTTGATTGTATGCGAAGCTGTTATTTACATCTTTAAATATGTGAGTACAGTTTAGAAAGTGTAACTGTATCTGTCGCACATCCCCAACTTATGCGCATAATATATTACGGATTAATATAGATTGAACGTTTCACAATTTTATTTCTTTGCTTTCTCCTTAAAGGCAGGCTGCCACTCTCTTTAGTTATATATTAGAAACTATAAACGGTAAACATATAGGAAGGTTCATGCAAAGTTTCATGAAAACCGATAACATACAGATTAAAAATGGTGTCTAAAAATACAAAATGTACGGCCTAAAATATTTGAACATGTGTTACGAAACCATTACTAATAATAACATTGTAGGTTGCTTACTTGTGATCCTGTTTTCTTTATGGTGAATCTACGTACCTGTTTTAGTTTTTATTATTTTACCCTTGTGTATATCTATCTCTCTTTAGAGAAGTTTGTTTAGTTACAAATTATCTATCTATCTCACTCAGTCATATCTGTAACCCAGGGAAACAAACTTGATCAACTAGGCTAACGATCTTCTGTATAAAATGATTACACGCCTGAGTGAATTTGGAACAGATCTACATGACAAGTTTCCAGTTCAATCACCCAAGGCTTCGGCAATCGAGTGTAATCTTTCTGATAGGTGAGCTGTTTGACTTGGAGAGGAGATTATTCGAGCGATCACACGATGTAAAGAAAGGATTTAATAACACTAAATCACAATATGAGTACTATATAATTACAAACTAGGTCTTATAAAATCACACAAATGTTACGCAAAATAATTTAAAATATTCACGAATATTTCAGTTGTATATTGTAAATCGACAGGAGTTTAATAAGCTAAAACTGTTCCGCGGAACTAAAAATTCAAGTGATTTGATATGTGGTTGAAGTCAAGCACAAAGCAATACACTGGGCTATCTGGGCTTTGCCGACTGCGGGTACTGAAACCCGGTTTCTAGCGTTGAAAGTCTGCAGACATACCGCGGGACCATTGGGAGTTTATATGTAATACGTATACGTGCACAAGTATTATTATACGTTAAGCTATTATAATCGGTTTGAAATAAGAATATTTATTTAGATAGGTACAACGTTTAGATCACTAACTTATTCATCATCAGACACACAAGTTTTAAATTTCTTTACCGTTATAATCCATGTACTTGAGAAGGCTTACATCAGGGATTCGAAACATCGTATCTGTTTAAATACAAATTCTTCCCAGAAATCTATTGTGAAAGCTGAACTTATAAAAAATACTTCTCACCAGTAAGTAAAGTCAAACGAAATGACATATAGATTTGTTCTTTTCAGATATTTGTGCAACACTATTTAAGGAATATCTGCGTTAGCCGTAACTAAAGGAAAAGTAGCTAGCCAGCAGAACCCACAGTCAATTCTTGTCTAAAGGAATAGTAACTGGGTTTTAACCGTCACTCTTATAACTTATCCATGGCCACAAACAATGGAGTGCAAGTTTATTTGTGTTTTGGTAACGGGACGTGAACAGTGGACCCATAGACCTTCAAAACGGCACGGTAACCGTTCAGAATACTTGATTCCGTATACAAGTTTGTGTTAGTACATAGGCAAATAGACAGGCATATGAGAGTGTGGCTTATATGTTCAGCAAACAAGAAATCGTATACTGAAAAGTAATATGTAGACTAACGATAAATTTATACATACCATTTTCAAAATGTCTGGTTACGAGTAATGCACGTTAAATCATTACCATTCTTACTATGTTTTGTAGCCATGCTAAAATTAAAATTTGACCTTCACTCATACAACGCGCCCATGGCTCCATAGTGCAAAATGCATATTCCAATACTGCTGCAGTTGAATACAAACTTAGCCAAAGTTCAAGAATTAGATTGAGCTTAGTTTTCGTATACTGAGCTTCTATGGTCACGGTTGTTTTTACTAAACAACCATAGGCTTAAAAGGTTGGAGAGAAAATACGCTCATTAGCGTACAGAAATACATATAGTGTTGTGATTTAGATCAGTAAACGAGCTTTATATTCGTGTTGTGTACTACCATCAAGTTTTTGTTCCAGTGAATAGCTTCAGTTATGATTGAGGATATTTTTATTTCGAAATGATTATATGAATATGACGATTCGCTTCTAATTATGACAACAGGGTATTTCTGTCACCATAAGTCCTCTGTTAGTGATGTGAGGTACGTCCCCGACTAGTCTAAACTTATTTATTTACAGGAACACCGGCTGTGAGCAGGTGGTGAGGATGATACGGTGAATAATATATGCCAATGTATTAATATGCTAATCAGAAATTTCAATGTATTAATATTCAACATTCATGTAATCCTTTTAGTACTGTCAGTGTATAGTCAGATTGGTAATAATTAACATCACCCACAGAGTCACGTGTTGAGGTTGGGCTTTTCTTTAAGCAGGTAGTTAGTTATAAGGAACAAAGATCTTTTTGGACTTGCGCCAATCTGATAATCTTCTAAATAAAAAATCAACAAGCATTTCGATATTTTCGCAAGATCTTCCCACTGCGTAGGGGCCAGCCAACACGAAAGCATGCATTCATCATACTTCCCCCCTCTCCCCCCAACAACTATCTTTTTGCCTAAGACAAAGTCACCAATAACCTTGAAAAATTAATTAATGTACTGGGAAATTTCTGGTCAGTCGACTTCAATGCCATGAAATAATTCTACAATAGAAAGTCACGTAAATTGCTGAATCAGCCATTACAATAACAACCATCAAGTAAGTTATCTACCAAAGTATTTATCTATTTCATAGAAGCTGAGAGATTTTAATTTATTTTTAAATTTAACCAAAACTTACCTTTTCTTGTAAGTTTTAAAACTGCTATGCTATCAAATCTTGTAAAATATTTAAGATATTCCAGAAAACAATATGCCACAAACAAATGTTTAATAAGTGTTATAAGACAATTTTTAAATATTTTTAATAACTGTTTTTAATTGTGCTTATTGGCTGTTGGACACTAAATAGAACATTTACAGTAACCCCAGATAGTTTTCAATATTAAATCGATATTACAGTTTCGTAAAACATATTTATACTCATATCAATTAGCTAATTTACTTCAAAAATAGCTAATAGTTAATTTCCACCAGATGACGTGATACATAAATTACTTATGGGTTAAAAAATCAACAATGTACTAAAGTGTTCATCAAACATTGCCTTTAGTTATGAAGTGGTCACATTATTTCGCAGATTTCATCAGAAAAACAAACTATTTCGATTACTTTTACTTCCGAAAAAGTGCGCAAACTATAAAAACAATTCTTCCACTTTCAACTAGTATAACTAGAGGAATTTAGAAATTTAAACGTTTTCAACGATTAACACACCAAATTTACTTTTCGTGGGGTCTTCAAACTTAAAGAACAAATGCAACATCCACAAGTTGCATACATGAAAAATACGTCTGAAACATACTCATATATAAACATAAACATCATAGAAAGAAATAATAAAAAACAAGACTAAAACAACTGTTTGCCTTCTAAGTTAACGTTATGAAGTTTTGGCGATAAATTCACCATTAAAGTCTTTAGACGCAATTTTAATGTCCAAAACACCTGGAAATTTTGAGCACTTGTTATTTAATTATCACAATATTATTAACAAAAAATCGACTTTTTAGTACAACTAAGCTAAGCATAAAGTTTACAGACTTCACTAAGATTGCAATACGAAATACACATTTAAAAGAAAATATTATTTTAGATTGTGATTACATTGAATTAACATGTTAGAAAATATTCAATAATTAGACTTATATTACCACAAGATACATTACTTTCAGGAGTACATGGAATGTTAGCTAGTAACAATTTACAATTTTTTTTAACACTCCTACGAAAAGTGGGTCCTAATAGGCCCCAGAGCAACTTGAAAGGTTATTAATATTAGGCTAATAATTTTGTATTTAAATGAAATTGCCATTTATCCATTAATGAATGGATTAACGAGATTCCCACTGTCCCTATCTACTATCTAGCGAAACCACAGCCAGGGGAACGGGCTTGGAGAAATCAGGACTAGAAACGTCTTTTCGTAGGAGTGTTAATAAATACACTGCTGGCCAAAATCTTAAGGCCAATGAGTGTGTTTGTCTTATAGCAAAGCCACATCGGGCCGTCTGCTGAGCCCACCGAGGGGAATCGAACCCCTGATTTTAGTAAGGCCAATGAACATAAAGGCAAAATATGCATCTTGCGTTGTTAGACTCAACCACTTATTTGAGTAGAGTTTCGAAAGATGAAAATAAGAAAAGTGAAAATAAAAATAAAAAACTATTTTAGCATTTAATAGGGAAAATGTGAACACTATGATATTAACCTAAATACCAGCTGGTCAAAAGTTTAAAACCATACTGAAACGAAGCGTCAATCGGTATACACGTAACAAAATTTAGTCATTTGTGTTATCAACATCTCTCACTGACATCTCCTGTGTTACACTGGGTAAAAACATGGCAAAGGCTAAAAAGTTGACAGAGTTTGAACGTGGCAGAATTGTTGAGCTGCAAAAGCAATGTCTCTCTTAACATGTCATCGCTGGTGAGAGTGGGGGTAGTAAAACTGCTTTTGCAAATTTCTTAAAAGACCCTTAGAGATACGGAACGAGAATTTCAAGTAGTTGGCCTAAGAAAATTTCGCCAGCATTAAGCTGGAGGATTCGACGGGTTGTCCAGCAAGACATCAGCCGATCGTCGAACCAGATTAAAGCCTTTACGGACGCAGAATGCAGCTCTAGAACAATAAGACGGCATCTACGAAAGAAAGGCTTTAAAAACCGTAAACGTCTTCAAAGGCCACGCCTCCTTCCACACCATGAAATAGCTCGGTTAAACTTTGCTGAAAAGCACCAAACAAGGAACGTAGAAAAGTGGAAGAAGGTTTTATTCTCTGATGAGAAAAAATTTAACCTGGATGGTCCAGATGGCTTCCACCGTTACTGGCACGTACGGATATCCCACCGGAGACATTTTCTACACGACACAGTGGAAAAGATTCGATCATGATCTGGGGTGCTTTCTTCTTCCATGAAACAATGGAGCTTCAGGTTATACAGGAGCGTCAAACAGCAGTTAGCTACATTGGCATGTTGGAGATAGCATTCTTTTTAACTGAAGGCCCTCGCTTGTGTGGAAATGACTGCATATTTCAGCAAGACAACGTTGCAATCCACAATGCCCGCAGAACAAAGGACTTTTTCATGGCAAATAACGTGATTCTTTTGAACCATCCAGCGTGTTCGTCCGAACTGAACCCCATTGAAAATGTTTGGGGGTAGATGGCAAGGGAAGTCTATAGAAATGGACGTCAATTCCAAACAGTGCATGATCTTTGTGAAGCCATCTTCACCACTTTGAATAACATTCCAACCAACCTTCTGCAAATGCTTATATCGACCATGCCAAAGCGAATGTTTGAAGTTATTCGCAATGATGGCCATGCAACTCACTACTGAGACTTGTTGTTGGGCATTTCCTACCCTGTTTAGGACTTCATTTTGGTATTGTCTTAAACTTTTGACCAGGTAGTATTTAGGCTAATTTTATAGTGTTCTCATTTTCCCTATTAAATGCTAAAAAAGTATTTTTTATTTTCCCTTTTCTTATTTTTATCTTTCAAAGCTCTACTCAAATAAGTGGTTGAGTCTAACAACGCAAAATACATAATTTTTTCTTTATGTTCATTGGCCTTAACATTTTGCCCAGCAGTGTATACTCTTAACTGTTGATTATCCTTTGTAAACATTATATTTAGTAAGTAATTTTATAAAAAAATAACAAAAATAGAGGAAGCAAATTCATAAATATTTATTTAAAAATGTAATTATAATTACTGAAATAGGTCTGCATCTAGATTTTGTTATTTAATTTGATCTATGAAATGGACACTCGTGAACATTCAAATTCAATTATCAATAAGCTTCATTTTAAAGACAGTATTGTTTCTAGATTATGGTGATATCTTTATCTCTTGATTACTAATAAAATATGTATATATTTACTTGTCTTAAAGCGTTAAGTTGTTGCCTTTTCACTACAGCTATTGAAATATCCTAGTTTGGAAGACAAAAGCTATGAACACTCGTAGTAATTGAGGGATTTTTCATTTCCCGTTACAGAAAAAAAAATCTAAGATCCAGGATTCGATTTCCTATGATGGACACAGCAGATAATCCAAAGTATATTTGCTCTAAAACAACTAATGACAAGAAAAAAAAAAGTAAATAAGGAAAAGGAAGATGTAGTTACAAGTAACCCCACCTACCGGAAGGAACAAGAGATTTTTCAGAGAAAACTTAGCGGCGCCTTGTCGTATTCGGCATAACGTCAAATATTCATCTTCTTTTGTTTCTTTATTTCTCAAGAAACTGTAATATAAAGACATTAATATCACTGTTTTTAATTCCTTATTCTAAAGGTAAGGAAATACGAGGTTTTCCGATCGAAAGTTATTTGCCAATTTCAAGCTCGTAAAACATATTTCATTTTTAATTTTAGATTTTGATGGAATTTTTAATAACACTTGAAGAAATATTAAACCACATTACTAATATTATATTTCAAATTTTTCTTCAGAAGTCACTTCATATTTAAGACTCGTTTCGCCAGAGAAAACAATGACAATAAAACATATCAAAAAGAGATAACTGTGTAGTTACGCCATTTTAAAAATAATTGTTTAATTCTGGGATGCTAAAGATACATTACATGGGATTAAAAGAATAACTGAAAGTAAAAATTAACAAGTTTATTTGTATAGATTATTGTGAAAAATCTGGGATTTATCAAAATGTGACGTCACAGATTATAAAAACTAAACGACTGACCTGACATATGAAAACCTCTACAGCAATTACACTGGTAAGACCTATGATCTCTACATTAGATGAAAAAATCATAATAGGTCTAAAATAGCTTGGCGAGCCTGTTATACATGTTTGAAGACTGATTTAGCAAAAAAATATTTAATACAGTATTTTAGCTTGAAAAATATCCGTTACTTATTCTAAGAATCTTAAATTTTATGTAAACATTTACGGTCCACAATGTGTTTACTTCTAACACATAAATCAGTTCAAAACGCACGTGAACAAGTTTTTGTAAAATAAGAAAAACAACAACATGTAATCACGTCTGATTCCTCTCACCTGTCACCATAAACCAAGTAGCAGTTGTAATACAAAGGCCACGCACGCCTCTTTAAGCTTATCGGCAATACCTTATCACGTGACTTGCTAGCGAGTCTGTCCATATAAATATAATTCTTCAGAAACTTTACTGTTAAGTTTTCTCCACTAATCCACTACATCTAATCTTTAACATTAACTCGGTTTGACAGTAAATGTTTACATTGTTTTTAAAAAGTCTTCACATAACTCTTATCATAGCAATACGTTCTATTTAGTACGAGTTCTTTTGTTGTTGTTTTAGTAAGTTTATTATTTTGTGTTTGTCAGTAAACATTTTTGCACTCGTGTATCTTTTGGTTTTGACTCTTTTTTCCAGTCGATCTCAGTTAGAGATCGGATAGAAAACTAGTCATACTCCGTAATATGCTGCCACACAAACCACAGGTCAGCTGTCCTATTTTACTGCTCTGCAGTGAAAAAAACGTTCACAGGAAAATGACACATTTTGAATTTTACCCACTAAATTTGAAGTCAAAATCTAATTTTTCTGAGTAGCTACAACTTTCACCTGTGAGAAATAACCAAAACTACGTCAATAACAATGCAAAATTACTGCAACACAGACTTTTTTGGAAATCCCTGACAGAAACAAATGAAACAAAGAATTAACACCAATCAATATAAACCCTATCGCTGACCATTACAGTAGAAATATTTTAGCATTATTACTAGTAAATACGAACTTTGACAATAATCACACAATCAGAGCCACGAAATATTACCACAATTCAGTACGAACCTTGTTACTGACCATTACAACACAAAATTCTTAGCACTATTACCAGTAAGTACAAACCTATCCAACAATCATACCATCAAAGTTACTAAAAACACCACCAGTCAATACAAACCTTGTCATTAATTTTTACAACAGAAAATTATTGACACTATCTATCGCCAGTAAGTACATAGCTTTTCAACAGGGTTACTAAGACTACCATCAGTAAATACAAACCCTGTTATTAACCATTACATCAAAGATCTCCTAGCATTGTATCTCAGAAGTGTATTAACACTTTTACTGATAAACAGAAAACAACATTTCGACCTTCATATGTCATCTCAGGTTAACAAAGAGAGAGTTTGCAACTGAGCGTTGTCGGGCACGTCTTAGTAACGAGAGTGTAAACGGGTACGGGATTGTAGGGGGCGATGCAGTTGGATGTTAGGTTATTAATTAGTATAGATATGAAGGTGTTCCTTTATATTGGTTTAATTTTGGTTTTAGTTGTTGTATAAGTAGGGCTTTTTTTGATTTTGCGTTTGTTTACATTTGTTTCCCTACTTAGTATATGGGTGTTTTCCATGGTTATGTTGTGTTTATTTGATTTACAACGTTCAAAAACGTGTGGAGGTGTTTTTTTTTTTGTTCCTTGAATCTAGTTTTCATTTTTATAAATTATGTATTTTATAAATTATGTTGGTGTCGTGTTTGTCAGTGTAGTTTTTATATAATGTGAACTTTTGTTTTGTACCTGGTTTTTGAATAAATTTGGTATTTACTGGAATGTTATGTTTTGTTATAAGTTTTTTTCCAAATGTTGGTTATTTTTTCACTGATGTCTTGATTATATGGTATGCAACAGTGCAAGGTTTTGTTGTTTGTTGTATCTTGGGATTTACTGTTGCTCGTTTGTTGTTGGTCTAAGTGTGTGAGCATAATGTTTTCCACGGTTTTTTGAGGAAATTTGTCGATGTTGATGAAGTGTTGTTTTACTTTGTTGATTTCACTGTTAATTTTGTGGTTTTGTTTACTTGGTTTCTTAGTAAGTTAGGTTTTTGTTTTATTTCATGCGTTGAGTCTCATGGAATGTATAATATTTCAACCAGGTATTTATAGTCTCATACAACGCAACATCAGATGTTTTTGTTTTGAATTAAGCACAAAGCTACACAATGGGCTATATATGCTCTGCCCACAACGG
The DNA here is from genome assembly GCF_004210375.1 of Tachypleus tridentatus. Lineage (NCBI taxonomy): Eukaryota > Metazoa > Arthropoda > Merostomata > Xiphosura > Limulidae > Tachypleus > Tachypleus tridentatus. Next base: position 14,047,020 of record NC_134832.1, on the reverse strand, counting down.
GTATCGAAACCCGGTTTTTAGCGTTGTAAGTCCGCAGACATACCTCTGAGCCACTAAGGGGTGCAACATCAGTAAACTCAATAGTAAGAACGACACGGAAACTAGAAAAATTAAGGTGAAAAAAAAAAAAAAGACGCCAACACGACGAACCACCAACAAACCTCGTAGTTAACAAATCCGACAGAAAGTTAAGCAATAAAGAATTACATCTTCTCAACAAAGGACTCAACTTCGCAGTAACACTTAGTAATATTCCATCCGTCGAAATGAAAGCCTGTCTGGAAACCTAGCTAGAAGACTGGTGATCCACTCTACACAAATTGAAAACACCAACAAAACAACAAAATACAACCACCACGAAGAAGACAACTTCAACAACAATTCCACCGACAACCAACAACGTATCTTTCCAGGTAGAACTTAAAACATCTATTTCCCCGAAACACCTCAAAACAGTATTTTAAACAACTTTTCCAAAGAATTTTCATACAAAACCATCAACATAATTCTTTAGGAAAGAAAACTAAAAAACAACTTCACACAAAAAGATATTAATTCTATAAACAATTTAAAACAAGACAACAACATCAACATTCTAGAAGCAAAGACAATGCTATAATTAAAACGAACACAAATGAGTACATTCACAAAATGAGCAACATCTTATCAGATACACACAAATTTAAACTACTAAACACAAATCCAACAAAAACACACGAAACCAATTAAACAAAATATTACTACAAATTAAAAAACAACATAATCTCAGAAAAGCTTTATTCTCACCTACGAAAGACCGACTCGAGCACACGACAACTATACGGCATCCCCAAACCTCAAAAGCCTGATTGTCCATTACAACCCATAATGTCATTTAACTACAACTTCGGTAAATATATAGCGTGGACATTTTCTAAATATGGTATATCAGCCGGCTCCTTTTTCAAATACTCTTTTAACTTTAAATCTTTTCTCGATCTACTAAGCCACAAAGCCTTAATGAACAATTTTAATGTAATCTCCCTTTTCCTAGAAGTCCCAACCACTGAAGCTTGCAAGATAGCTTTAGAACTTTATACCCGAGACCCCAACCCACTGATACACATCCCCTGCAACCAATTAGCAACCCTTATAGAATTCACTACCACCAAAACTTTCAATAATCAAAACTACCTACAAATAAATGATCTAAGTATATGGAATCCTGTGTCTCCAGTTCTAGCCAATATTTTTATGGCACAGGTTGAATATCAAGCGATTAATTCAGCCTTTCAGCCACCACTATAATGGTACAGGTATGTTGATAATACAATTGTTGGTTCCACATCTACATAACGCACACTTAGTTTCTTCAACCACGATAACTCGATACACCCCAACATTAAGTTCACCTGTGAACAGGAAGAAAATTAACCAAATAGAATTTCTTAACCTCAATATAACTAAAACCGATACACAATTCAAAACAGAAATCCACAGAAAAATCACCCATTCTGGACTATACATTCTCTGCGACTCAGCATATGAAACAAAACAAAAACTTAACATATTAAGAAACCAAATATAAACACAGCCACAAAACTATGCTCACACGATAAAATTAACGACGAAATCAACAAAATAAAACAACACTTCATCAACATCAACAAATTTCCTAAAAAAAACGTGGAAACAATTATACGTACACACCTAGACCAACAATAAATAAACAATAATAAATCCCAAAATTCAACAAACTACAAAACCTTATACTACTGCATGTTCTCGAAATCAGCGAAAAATATCCAACATTTGGAAAAAAAAAACTTATAAAAAACATAACATTCCAGTAAACACCAAATTTATTCAAAAACCAGGTACAAAACAAAAGTCCTCACTATGTAAAAACTACACTGACAAACACGACACCAACATAATTTATAAAACACAATGCAACTATTGCCACGACTTTTATATTGGAGAGACAAGCAGAAGAATGCAAACTAGATTTAAAAAACACACACACACAAAACACCTTCACACGTTTTTGAACACTGCAAATCAAATAAACACAACATAACCATAGAAAACACTCAAGTAGGGAAACAAATGTAAATAAACGCAAAATCAAAGAAGCGTCGCTTATACAACCACTAAAACCAAAATTAAACCAATATAAAGGAACACCTAACTAATTGATAACCTAACATCCAACTGCAACGTCCCCTACAATCCTGTACCTGCTTATACTCATGTTCCTAAGACATGTGTCCGGCAACGGTCAGTATCAAACTCTCTCTTTATTAACCTTAAGGTGACCTAGAAAGGTCAAAACGTTGTTTTCTGCTTATGAATAAAAGTGTTAATTCCCGTACTAACTGTTCTGAGATACATTTTTTATTTCTAGTTGGTGTCTCGTCATCAATAATTCCTAGCACTGACACCAATAAAACCAGTTGACAAGTTTACTAACAAAGCTATCATTAGTTATTAAAACTATCACCATCAAATACAATTTCTGTTTACAGCCACTACAAGTAACTTTAGATAACTTTAAGCTGTATCACAAGCCATATAGGTTAACAAAAGAAAATAAAGATACAACAGTAGTAATTAGGCAACTCTACCAATTACTTTAGTATCCATAACAATACAAAATTAGTGAAGTAAACAAAATCCTTCTCTTAGTGGTTTCAAAATTAATTAATAACACGTACTTGATTCTTTCACATTTCGAAAAAAAACAACTACAAAAAACAGCGTGACAGAAAGAGAAACCCGTTAATAAACCCTATAATGTTTTAAAGTGTTTTACAACAAATCATTTTTAAATAAATTTTAATAAATAGATAATATTCAAATTTCAACACCAAACTAGAAAGAGATATACCAATGTTATTTTACAATATTTTTAGAAGTTCATTGTTCATTAAATTTAAATAAAACATCTCCACTTCTATTGTTTGTTTGTGTTTATGTTCAAAGGTCTATCTGTGTTCGGCCCACCACAAATATCGAAACCCGGTTTTTAGAAGTAAAAGTCCGCAGACATACAACAGGCCTTCACTTCTATACTTGCAAGAAGAAACTAGTTTGTTTGATTAGAATTAAGCAGAAAGCTACAGAATGGATTATCTGTGCTCAGCCCACCACAAGTATCTAACCCGGTTTTTAGCGGTGTGAGTCCGCAGACATACCGCTGTGCCACTGGGGGCCAAAAAGAAACTGCCTGTCTAATTTTACTGCATTTTTAATCATATGTAGTGTGTTCAGTAGTAATTTATTACAAATACACACGTTACGTGATTGGTCAATAAAATATTTCGTCATGCATTTCTTGATTATTTTTTCACATGAAATAAATGGCAAATGAATAATGAAAAATTAAATAGGTATGGGTGCTTAACATATTTGTAAATTTAATTGTTCAATTCTAGACTTGCATTCTGTGTATATCCCAAAATAAGCTTTTGTTTTGTTTGTTTTTTTGGAATTTTGCACAAAGCTACTCCGAGGGCTATATGCGTTAGCCGTCCCTAATTTAACAGTGTAAGACTAGAGGGAAGGCAACTAGTCATCACCACCCACCGCCAACTCTTGGGCTACTCTTTTACCAACGAATAGTGAGATTGACCGTCACATTATAACGCCTCCACGGCTAAAAGGGCGAGCATGTTTGGTACGACCAGGATTCGAACCTGCGACCCTCGGATTACGACTCGAACGCCTTAACACACTTGGCCATGCTGGGCCTAAAATAAACTTGATGTACTGTTCATGTTTTGTTTTTCTTGTTGTGCTTTCAACTGAAAGATCTATTTAGTTGAAATGGCAAAAACTTATACTTTAAATGAAGTAATAAAGAGGCAGAAGTGGTACTGATATTCTTTACAAAGTGTAAAAGAGATGATTCCGCATAATTGCATCTAGATATTATGTTATACTGCATTATTATTATGTCATGTATGAAAACTGAGATCCTGGCTTACAACAAACAAGTTTCAAACATCGTCGAATTCAAACGAAAAAGTTAACAAAACATGACATTTTTTCTTCTTTTTATACCTTTAGTTACTCAAACAAATTGGATGGCTGTTGAAAAACATGTAAAATATTTATGAAACATTTGAAACAATAATCCGTGATGACACAAACATTTGAAACATTATACATTAATTGCACAGTTGCTGATCCTTGAGGAAAGGCTCTATGTTCCTCTACTCATCTGCTTCCCCATTTTAAAGATGTCTCAAACATTTCTGTTTCGTTTGTGTGTTGGATTGGGCCACAATGGAACTCCTTCGTTTCAGAAATTAGAATGGTCGGAAATTGTAAATTTGACCTACTTAATATTGCTTCAAATTTCACTCTCGTCCTATAACGGCTTCCAAGGCTATTCCCAAATCGTATAGAACTATCTTGTAGTGCGTTCAAGTGCTTTAGGAATCATAAAAAATGCACTTCGATGCACCCTAAATCTACCCTTTGACAAAGTTTACAAGCAGTTACACTTTCAGGTAGATATTTTGTAACAAAAAAATGGACCCTCTAGTAGTACAGCGGTATGTTTCCGGATTTCCAACGCTGAAAACCGGGTTTTGATACAATGGTGAACAAAGTATAGAGAGCCCATTGTGTAGCTTTGTGCTTAATTCAAAACAATAAAAACGAAATAATAATGGCTTATTGTTCTTAATATTAGATACTGTAATAGTATATATCAAATAGGTTGAATAATATAGGTGTTGGTTAGACTGAGGATTCTTCTACAGTGTCTATGATTTGTTAATGATAAATTTAAAAATTAATGAACAGCAGTCACTTCACCTGTTTTCAAAATAATATTTATCTATATTTGGAAATATTTAAACGTATGCACAACAACTTCTTTACATTAGAAATATCATATGCATATCATACACTCTATATAGTTAGTTATCTTCTTCTTGTCAAAAGTCCATTTAGGCCTTTAGAATTTCAATTGACAAGCCGAACTTTTTTTCTCTTATTACTATCACTAAACTATCTGAGTATAGTTTACTTATATTATCGTCAAGTTACTACGGTTGTATCCTTTTTCTTTTTAAAATAGCCTGTTCCTTTTTCTCTCTCTTTGTATTTCTGAGAATCGTCTACCTATTTTTCAAAGTCCATTGATGCTAGTTCAATTACTTTAGAACTGTCCTTGACAAAATAGAATATTATTTTTTTTTTTCGACACCGCTAGTCTCACCCTACTGTACAATATTAAAACAGGGGTTATATTCTCCTCAGTGGACTCAGCAAATAGCCCGATATGGCTTTGCTATAAGGAAACACACACACACTCACTCTAATATATCAACCTTCATGTCTATATTAATCGTTGGGTCTTCCATTCCTATTACGATTAACTTTTCTTTGGCCTAACTCTTTCTCGTAAATTTACTTTACTTATCGTCTACTCTGTTTTTGTCCGTCTCTGTTTTCCAGTCATATCATACATTTTTATGTTTGCTACTCTATTCGCTATATCTCCTAGACATCAATAAATTTGACGCGACGTTTTGTAAGTTTGACATCAACCAGTTATAAACATAACAAACGACTCCTACCGAGTTACCTTTTGATTTAAAACAATAGCTTCTAACTCTCTCTTTACGAACAAATCTAAACATTCATGAAATATTACTCACAAAATTAATAAATAAATAATATCCACACTAGACAGTCTTTTACACCACGACCGATTTCATTATTGTAAATTCAGAAATAACCGTTTCTTAGAAATAGCAAGTAAAATAGTTAAACGCTACTACATGCAAAATGCTGAAAACGCCGAGTTACTTTTTAAACACCAGCATGATAATAAGAAACATACCTTTGCTACAGTTTATACAACGTAAGACGTAATTTTGTTTCTCAGCTAACCTAAAAAGATAATTAAACGAACCACAGAAGTTTGGAGTAAATTAAATACGGGGGACTCATTTTATTTTTAAAAAGCGTAGAAGCAATACTCTAATTAACAGCATAATTTTTACTGTGTTATGTAGGAGCCATATATTTATAAACACATATATAATCTCACGCTATTTATGTTTTTCAATATAATTTAAGAAAATGACGACTTTTAGCCAAGACACAGTTCTTTTTTAAGTCTCGTCGAGGCCGTATGTATATTACATATTTTACTGAACGTATGTTTCGGAGACTGAATAATGTGAAACGTCCCTGTCAACTGGTCACTGTGAGCTTTCGTATAATTAATTAATGACGTAATTCAATATTTTTCTTAAATTCCTTCTATCCTCCATATTACAAATGAGATCGGGGTTAATGATTAATTAAACATATTTGTTAAACATAAACGGGTCTTTTGAACTAATACTTTAAGTAAACATTTCATTACAGTCGTCGTTTTTCTACAATATGAAATATGAGTAATATTACTGTAGATTTTGTAGAATTTTTATAATTTAGTAGATTCAGGTAGAAAGCCACCTTATGAAGTATACATGCTACAAGGTTAAACTAAAGCGCAGATTAATAGCAGTTTTTCCTATGCTCGACAAAAGACATTATATGAATTACTTTCTGTCGTATTTAAACGTAACTATACAATATTTAAATACGTATAAGACGCATATATACTTACGGAATAGCAGTGGTCATTAAATGTTCATAGTAGTGTTCGTACTGTTTCCACAGCTGTTTGCTGAATATATTACCTAAATGAAGAAGAAATATTATATTAAAGGGTCTTAGTGAAATGTTGTACTTTAATTAAGGCTTGACGCATTAAATACAACAGTTCATCAGTAAGAGCAAAAACTTATTCACAAATCAATTACTATTTGATAATAATATCGCCTTCATAACTACCTAACAAAATTCCATTATTTCTCAGATTGATTAAAAAGGACTTTTATTTATTGTGTTAAGTATTACATAAACACATCAATAAATGTTTAGTTTTGATTTCAAAGTACTATAACTCAGTCTTGAAAACAAAAATATTCATGTTTTATTAGAAAATAGAATAAACTCAAAGGCATAGGTGAAGGTACAAAACGGAAAAAAAGTTTAAAAGCAAACTTTTTCAGTTTTATTTTATTTGTATTATATTGTTGCATCAATTACAAATTGTAATTACAAATTAAATTGCATCAAAACAAATAAAGGAACAACCTTCAAACCAAACTTCTTTAACAAGATATGATTCATTCAAATTAGTACCTTGTGTTGGAAAGTTTGATATTCAACCTATTTGCCGATCTATGAAAAATATTATTTTGTTTACCTCACTGATCATTCTGTGGACTACATATTACTAGAATAAGTAGTCACTAAAGAAAAGTTGTCATCAATGTATGTTGCAAGAAAATTTCCTAGATGTCATAAGGTTTAAAACATATTGTGTTTGATTATCCATTACAACTGTGGTAACGTTTGTGTCATCACAACTACATATAATGTTATTTGATCAACAGTGTCATAATTTTATACAGAGATCAGTTTTGATTTTAAAGGAATTTAATCATTGTTGTAAAGTGTAGTTTTGGTAATTGTCTTTAGAAAAATAATCTTATAAAGTACACTGGTAAGTTTCAGTAATTATTCGAGACAGTCAGAGAATAATTAACTTTAACCCGTTTTATTGTTTAAGACGTAAGTGTACTTATCTAACCCAAAGGAAGTTGGTAAAGATATTTTAAAATCCTATTAACAGCAATACTTCAATCAATGCACAAAGCCAGACTTCTCGCTACACTTATATATTTAGTAACTGTTTTGACTAAAGCTGTACAAAATAATCTACCGAGTTCGTGCCAAATTTTGAATGATATGACAAGTTATAAATGAAGCTTAATGAATCAGTCCCAAAATAATACTTGTTATTTTACGTACAAAATGAAATGTGTTATTTTTCAGCATGAACTTATTTCTTCTAACTAATGACTAAAGTTGCATTAAAAGTGAAAACGCCAGACCCAAGGTAACATTGCTTTGATTGAATGCATAAAGAAAAAAACAACAACATAAACATACGTGTTAGCCAAAAATAAGCATCATTGTAACCTTGCTTACTTTAACTAATGAAGTTAACGAATAATCCAGGAAGAATGTTTGCTGTGGTTATATTAATGGAAAAAAATCTAATACTGGCTAATACCTAAGATTATACAAAGTGATAGTGCCTGCCAGGAATAAAGATATACATACAAACACGTTAGTCCTCCCAAATACGAATCTTTAAACTCTCTAATTATGGATTGTAATAAAGTTATAAACTATAAGGATTGCTTTAAACTCTCACTATAATAAAATTTTATAATATTATTACATACATGGATATTTTGTTTTTTTCAAATTTCGAGCTATAAGAGCACACTATGAACAGTCTGCACAGACGAAACCGGAAATCGTATTGTTGATAATATTCAGATCGAACGTTACCTTTGACAATCTAATTCGAATAATATATTTTTACAGCTCTTAAATGACAACCCCCAAAAATCCTAAAAGGTTGTTCCTCCCCAAGGAAAAATAACAATAATAAAACACCCCCTTCTTTCATTACGAAGTGGATTAAAATTGTTAAATCTGAGGAACAATCCTTCCTCTTCTCAGAATTTCTATAGGCGAAATATGCTGTATTGCTAGAGCGTTTAAAAAAGTATAATACCTATACAGAAAACTATGCTTCTCTTCCTGTTTGGCGTTTTCTACGAACTGTGATAGTTTTAAGATTATCCTGAAAGTTACCCATTCATGCAACATAATGATGGAACAAACAATCTTATAAAATTAATTTTGACAAACTCAGAAATGTGTAGCAACTTAACACGTACAGCAAATGTGTCTTTTAACAAAATATCCAAATATTCACTCGTGTTCCCGAAAGTAAAAGAAAGTCACAATTATATTTTTATTTAATATTAACGATAACAGTTATGAATAGTATATGTAACGGATTTACTACCACATATTTATTTTAACATCACTATTCTTTTCAGTTAAATATATAATTAGAAATGCATATAATTTATATTGTTAAATATGTATTGTGAAAGTCCCACATGTTCTCTAAATTTATAGATACTCGAGCGTAAGAATCATCAATATATGTTTTACGAAAGCATTAGCTTATTGTTGCCAAATGAACTTTCGAGAATCTCGCTTAACGTTTATAAATCGACGCGCCGAAAAACAGTATAGATTATTCTTGATTTGCTACAATTAGTATACTATAAATGCAATAAATGCTTAATAATTGAGAAACTTTGGAAAGATGATCGGGAACGTTCATAATTTCAATCGTTGCAAAACATTCAACTTGAATGAATTCACATCGGATATCAACATTTTTACGAAACATTACATAATTTGAGCGGTGAGAATAAGCTTGTAAACAGCGTGCGACCAGCCAAGAACAGAGAGCTATCTAGCTAGCTACCCGATAAGTGAACCACACTAATATCAACTAGAATTAAATTCGCTCATCGTGAACCGTCGATAAAATATTCAGTTACAGGCCAAATAGAAGACTCAGTATTGCTTGTACGTTTTTAAAACTTTAGTATATAAATCGTTATTTGTAATAGTTGTTATTAAAAATTGTATTATTGTTTGTATATTAAAACATATTTGTGTTATGAAAAAAATTGTGTGTATCAATCTTGTTGGCAAATAAAGTACATTTCATACATATCGACATTCAATTAACTCCTAAATTGAAATCAAAATTCAGGCTACTTTAAATCGTAATATTTAACATAATAAATCGGAGACTTGTCCAGGATAAATTATAATACGTCCCATCAAAATTGGAGCCTCGTCCAGGATAAGTTATAATGCGTAACATACCTAATGATAAAACAAATACGTAATGATTTCCATTTTAACCAATTTTTTCTTCAAGATATGTGTTTAACCAATATAAAAGATTACTGAATGAGGTGCACATTTTCGCTCAATTTTAATAACTGTATGAAAGTTTGTATTTCAGTTAAAAACAGGCTCGGCATAGCTAGGTGGTTAAGGCACTCGACTCGTAATCTGCGAGTTTTAATCCCGTTATACCCAACATGCTCGCCCTTTTAGCCTTGGGGGCATTAAAATGTGACGATCAATCCCACTATTCGTTGGTAAAAAAGTAGTCCAAGAGTTGGCAGTGGGTGGTGATGACTAACTGCTTTCTCTCTTGTCTTACACTGCTAAATTAACTGTTAATAATGTGACTTTTTTATAATAACACAATCTTCGGAGAGAACATTATGAAACTTACTTATTTTAACAATAAATTAAGAAGAAAAAGACGTTTTACCTCTACCTGACACACATAAAAATAATAAATTTCACAAAAATCGAATTCTACGCAAACTAAGTGAAGAACATTATAGATGGCAAACAACAAAAGGTATTGAGAAGCAAAGTTATACCAGTATGTAGAATGTCGCAGATTCGAATCTCAATAAATGGCTATTTATTTTTTACTTTTTATAAGATTACGTTAATGTGTTATTAAAACACCGATGAAAAAATACTTTTGTAATTACATTTTATATATTACGAAAACCTATTTTTATTAAAAACTTACAGATGTCAGTAAAGGAATGCCACAAAAATTATAACGGGAAAATCTGAACATATGATGGAAGTATTCTATCTTTTCAAATAAAATATGTTTCCTTCCTAAAGTCTTTAAATGATATATTAAAGAAAATACCTGAAACTGAATAGACGATAAAAATAAACAGTATTAGTAAATGTTAAAAATCCTACATATCATCACAAAAAAAATAAACAGATAATGTTAATTTTCCTATTCTTAATTCCATTACAAATAAATACTTTCACACTGTCAAGTGGGTCGATAGTCTCATTATTTAGACTTTTACGAAAAGTTGAATACCACGAATAATTACATCGGAAATGCCTATTTCTGCAACGCTGATTACGATGTTACCAGCAGTTACAATAAGCTACTTATTACACTGAGACGTGTGTTACACAACTTTAACAATGCCCCTATACTGTCAATAATCATTTATGTATCTTATCATTCGAACTCTGAAATGACAAAATATTTGTTATTTTAATTAAATACAGAAGTAAATATTTGCTTAAACGCAGAATAAACATACTTTAAAGTCCTTCAGGAACATGGTTTATATAAAAGTGAATAATTATACCAAATAAATAAGCCGTTTCATCTTTACCTCCTTTAACATAATACGTAATGTGATTGGTAATTTTGTTCTTAGTGCGTTTAACATAACATTTTCAAATAAGGCTAGAAAACAAATAGATGACTGTAGATAACCATAGATGTATAGTTAGACTAATCTACTGATGAAAATAAAGACAGATAGCTAGCTATATGAGATGAAAGATCATTAGATAAATAAAGAGGGAACAAATTAGCAGATTATAAGTTTGTAGAATAGTTTCTTATGTGAAGCTGAATTAATCGCAAGTCAAACAAACACATAATTAGTGTTTTATTGAAAATCGCAATGAAGAGAGAATGTTAGCTGATCACGTTGCAATGACCTCGAAAGTTGAGTGTTGTACACGAATAAAGAAAGACCCAAACCTTTTCAAGGTTATTTTATACAGGTACGGAATAAATTAAACTATATTTCTATAATAACATTAATAATAATAAAGTATTTCTAAAAAAATCATATAGCCAAAATATTTTGTTTAAATTATTATACATACTAGAAAAACAAAGATGCCAAAACATGATTGACTGATTCGTTTTTATAAATTACCTTTCGTCAGAGTACTTTGGATACGAGAGCAGTTTGAAGCAGTTCCCTAAATCAGTACCTGTTTTTATCATACAAGGAACTTTATTGCTAACATATAACTTGAGAAAGTCTTATATCACTTCAGTCCTTTGGTTTTGACTTATAAAATATCAAAAGCACTTGTAACTCATTACCCTTACTGATATTATAAATACAGTGATTTTCTGTGATAAAGTAAGTGATGAGCCATTTTATTTGCTATTGCACTTCCGAAGGTTTTACATTTTAAAAATATTCGTAAGTTTGATTTTTTTTATTAATGAAACAATGATAAATTTTAGATATTTAAATTATTTCTCTCTCTACCCCTTTCAAAACATTAAAGATAGACAATAACCGAACAAACAAAATTATGTAAATATGTTAAATAATCTGTTTATGTTTAAATTATAAACGATAAAGAAATAATAACAATAAAATATATGATAATCTTGAAAATATGTAATAAGAAGAAGGTTTGTGGGCAGCAGATAGCCCTATGTGGCTTTGCTATAAGAAAACACACACACAGGTTTGTGGAACTATAGTTTCACAAACAAAACTAAATTTGCGGTTGAGAAAGAAAATTATAGATGGCGAACAACAAAAGGTATTGACAAGCAAAGTTATACTAGTAGGTAAAATGTCGCAGATTCGAATCCCAACTATCTTTGTCTCAGCTTTACCTCTTCAGAAAAACTTCCGTAAACAAAGAAATTATGTAATATCAAACAAACGTAACTGAGTAAATACTGAAAATAAAAATGTCTGATGGATGACTTTGATCCAATCCCACAAAGCTGTATTAATAAGCTGAAAAAACAAATCATGCTAGGTTTACAGCAGTGATATAAGTTCACAAAACAAATCATACTAGGTTTACAGCAGTGATATAAGTCCACAAAACAAATGAAAACATGAAGGATGTACAATAGCAGCGTAAATTTAAAAGTCAGATTTATACGCCTAAAGCTAGAGAAGTATTAGAAATTAATATAGACGTAAAATTATGATAAAAACAATAAGCTATAGATATTTTTTCCCAAAATTATCCTTAATTTGTCCATTCCAAATTCACATTTTGGCATGTAAAAAATCATTGCAGGTTTATCTATTTTTTCCAACAATTCACTGTTTTCCTTTCAATACCAGACAGAACTCATCAGTTGAACTGGACGATAAGAAAGAAGAAATTTTCTGAAACACAATATATTGATGTTGTACTGGATAAAACTTGAAAAGCTACTATCTAAATGCCGTAATCTCGAAAACTAGCAAAGCATTATAAAACTATAAGCCAAAAATAACATAAATTGAATATGTTTATTTTCACAAAAAGTATATATCTGAAATGTTAGTTTTAGATGCTTCTTATTTTGAATCCAAAATGGAGAAATTATGAGGAATTCTGATAAAAAACCCAACAAAAAACATTTCCAGCTGACGTGAATTTTATCACAGAATTGTAAGTAAACTGGTTAACAATGTAACTTGACTTGAAAATGATATTGTTAGGTGAAATTATGTAAGGTTGATTTGAATTTCGCGCAAAGTTACACGAGGGCTGTCTGTGCTAGCCATCCATAATTTAGCAGTGTAAGACTAAAGAGAAGGCAGCTAGTCATCACCACCCACCACCAACTCTTGGGCTACTCTTTTACCAAGGAATAGTGGGATTGACCGTCAGGCAGGGGGAATCGAAAGCATGATTTTAGTGTTGTAAATCCGTAGACTTACCGCTCCCAAGTGGGGAATCAAATTAAAAAATCTTACGATTAAAAAATTAACAACACATTTTAAATTTTGATTAAAATCCTTCCTTCTCGGTTTTGATTGTGATTATCTCGTTATATCATACAGTTATATGGTAATCTCCTCTGGTGGCACATTGATGAGCCAATCGTACAGTTTTGCGCTTAAGAACAAACAGTGCGTGATTAAATCTACTAATTAAAAATCCGTTTTCTGATTTTCGTTAAAGTGAGACCAAAATGTATGCGTGCTAGTCCTTAAAATATCACTAGTGTAAACCGATTTCTTAAGAAGCTTTTGAAAACGCAATTGTAGAGTTGTTGTTTTGTAACAAAAACACAACCCACGGATATAATTATTTTGACAAACAGTTGTCGCTCATTTCCAACACATTTCCTGACTTGACAAACAAAACTATTACTGTAAGCAAAAGAGTATTAAATTATTGTTGTGCGGTGGTGTCTTAAATATGTGTGATGGGAATTTTAGAAATATCTGGCCTTTCGAAAGGAAAAAAAAAAACTTACCAAAACAACCGTGACTACCTGGCATTCCTGCTGAACTCTCCACACCAGGAGCAATTTGCTTTTAAAAATTTGATATTTTATAATGTAAAACCTTGAAAACTTGAAGTATTCTGCCTTTAGGCACTAATGTTTTTACAGTTATCGGAAATTCAGAACTAATCGTAGCGAATGATTAGGTCTTCCACCATCATTATAGACGGCTATACTCTGTCTACAAGAAATACCAAGGACAAGTATGCATTCAACCGTGTATGTCTACTTCACGAATATTGTCTGGTGCAACACTTCCATTCAACACTCAATGAACAGCCGTCAGGTTTTCCAATGGCGGAGCGTATTCTAATTTGAGAGTTCCTAACGGGAAAAAGCTGGTCTTCCCGCGGGCATCAGATACCTACTGGGCTCAGCAGGCTCTACTAACCTACTAGCCTTCGAGAGAAGCTTCCTTAACGAATCAGTGTAGTTAGAACTCCTTTCAGCACGACCTCAGAACGTTGTACAATGTCTTCAATATATATATATATATATAATTGTTTTTGCTAGATTTCTTGACACAAAAACACAAATTATACCTAAATTGTACAGTTTTATTTACCCTAAACCATATGACTAAGTAACAATATAATTACATTTTTGCAAATAGCCTGCAAATATGAACATTAATAATGAAAATTATGTTTTATATAATTATATGTATATATACATATTGTATAAGATATTCTTATATCTCAAATGAATTACATAGAAACTTTAAAAATAGTATAGTTTCTGATAAACGTATGCATGATTGACAAAAGAGAAAGAAAAAATATCCAAGAATGAAAAATAGGAAATTCTTAACTTTTCTTGTTTTTTTATTTTCGTCACTTTTATCTTTCCTTCATGACCACTAAAAGTTTTGTTATTTTCCATCTGGAAGTTTGTTCTTAAGAATATTCGAAAGAACTAAAACACTCGCGTTTTATAAGTTTGTTTGTTTGTTTTTGAATTTCGCACAAAGCTACTCGAGGGCTATCTGTGCTAGCCGTCCCTAATTTAGCAGTGTAAGACTAGAGGGAAGGCAGCTAGTCATCACCACCCACCGCCAACTCTTGGGCTACTCTTTTACCAACGAATAGTGGGATTGACCGTAACGTTATAATGCTCCCACGGCTAAATGGGTGAGCATGTTTGGCGCGATGGGGATGCGAACCCCCGACCCTCAGATTACGAGTCGCACGCCTTAACACGCTTGGCCATGCCGGGCCCGCGTTTTATAAGTGTGTGTGTGTTTTCTTATAGCAAAGCCACGTCGGGCTATCTGCTGACCCCACCGAGGGGAATCGAACCCCTGATTTTGCATTGTAAATCCGAAGATACATACCGCTGTACTAGCGGGGGGCCGCGTTTTATAATTTGCAGTTATAAGAATAATTTAAACTCTCTAACTTAATAACTGTGGAAAGCATCCAAATGTAAATAAAAATGTTTTATCTCCTACTGCCTTCGAAAATCGATAAAACGTGGCAACTTACTCTTGTTAACTTCGTCTCTCTATATATACATTACCTTTAACCTCGTCTTCCTATACACTGTATTAATTTTTTAATTGCTAACTTTGTCCCTATACATTGGTTACTTTATTGCTTTTTGTTCCTTACACATTGATTACTTTATTGTTAACGTTGCCTCTCCATATGCAATGTATTACTTTATTATTGCTAGCCTCGTCTGTCATTATACACTGTTACCTTACTGTTTATTGTCCTCGTCTCCCTCTATACACTATATTATTTTATTGTTGTTAACTTCGTCTATTTGTATACACTCTGTTACTTTATTGTTCTTAACCTCTTAGCTCCATATACACTGTATTACTCTACTGTTGTCCTCGTCTCTTCCTACACTGTATTACCTTTGTATGTAGCACTCTACTCTATTTTGCTTATTTTAAATTAATGTGCAATATTTTTTGTTATTTAAAGGATAGGCTCTTTCAAGCTCTAACATTACATCAATAAATGAAACAAAACCCCTGTACGAACACGATTATTGACGACTAATTTTAGTAACCTGTTCTGAATCATTGTAAATCTCATTATGGTAAGATGTAACGTTTTAAGCTATTAAGGTTAATCTATCTAAATGTTACTTACTGGCCCAATTCGGGTTTCCAGTAAGAAAAGCGTACCGTATAGCGCGACATTGCGGACGAGACATTCCGCTTGATATAACAATTCATTACGTTAGCTGGATTATTTGTTTGTTTGTTTTAGAACAAAGCCACATTGAGCTATCTGCTATTTTCACCGCGCAAATCGAGCTCCCGATATTAGCTTTGACTATAAGAAAAGAGAGGACTTAGTTTTACTCGAATTTTCCTTTTTTCTACTTCTAAAATGAACAGCATTCTGAAAGCTATAACAATTTTTCTCTTTTTAATAACATTATATAACAAAATTTTAACTTTTTCTTATTCCTGGGCAGAAAATGTTATTTCACAATTGCTTATGCCTAAAGTAAATAGAAAAGACCTATTTTTCTCTTACTTTGCTTCTGTGACCTGGGTAATGAAATTTTCAAATTTACCCATTTTTCAGAACATTCCAGGTAGATTCAGTGCTGAGTAACTGATAGAGAAGTTTCTCGAACTTATAAAAATTTTCTAGAATGTTGTAGAACTTACAAAAATTTTCAAGGACCTTTTAGAATTTTCTAGAACTTTCCATAGTAATATATATATACAGGGGCTCACCACTCACCATTTCAGTTTAGTTCTAACTGCTTAAGTGAATACATAGACCTATCTGATTTTATCAAAGATGGCTGCAAGCATGAAGCTGCAAGCATTCTCCAGGTGCATTCTGCTATGTATGTGGCCAATTTATCAAGAGAAGAGCGAAAATTACTCTGTGACAACATCTGCTAAAATGTGTGAAGCCTACAAAGCATATTTCTGCATGCCTGTCAGGGATCAAGACAAACCCTGAGCACCTCATTTTACCTGCAAGCACTGCAAAAAAACTCTAAAAGGTAAGACGAACAATTTTTGCTTGCTTGGATTGTAACATTTTATACTATACAAATTTTAGACCTTTTAAAATTTAAATATTTTAATTTATTTATTTTTTAATTCAAATAGTATAGAAAAAATACCACATATAAGATATTTTGGATGAACCTCATTAGTTGTGGATGAAATAAATTTATTCTTCATAATAACAATTTTATTTCGCTCTTGAATTACAATCAAGTACAACACTTATCGTTAAATACATTAACACGGTATACATTAAGAGAATGAAACAGTATTTAGTTCTAGTGTGTTACAATACACAGTGTTATGTATTATAACTTATCTACGACAAGTCTCCGATTTATTATGTTACGTGTTATAACTTATAATAGCCGGAAACTTTAATTTAAATTTAGAAGTTAACTGAATGTCGATATATATTAAATTTATTATATTTGCCAACAAGATTGACACACACAATTGTCTTTCTTAATACAAATATAATTTAATACACAAACAATAATACAATTTATAATAACGGTTATTACAAATAATTATTTATATACAAAAGTTTTACAAATTTATAAAGAATATTAAGGCTTCTATCTGCTCTGTAACTTAATATTTTATCGACGGTTCATGATGAGCGAATTGCGTTCGAGTTGGTATAGTTTACTCAATAAGTAAGCTAGCTATCCCTTCACAAATGAATTCTTGTAACAGAAATATCGAATGTCCTCGTAGAAATATTAACATTCAAAATTAATTCACTGAATTTTAACGGTTTGTAATGATCGAAAACTATAAATGGTCCTGGCCAAATATCAGTAGTTTCCCGATTAATAAGCGTTAATCACAGTTATAGCTTCTGTTATACCGTGGCTTGTAAAGTTACTCATGTGTTCATTTACTTAAAAAAATTTTTTGACATTTTTTATAACAGAAAAGTTTAATAACAACAGAATAAAATTTTGGATACCCCTAGAAAGTTACTCGAATTAAACAATTACTAGTTTTACTGCGATTTTATTACCCTTATTGTGGTTTCTTTTAGTATGTTTGTTTGTTGACAAGCAAACTACTAGCATGTTAGTAAACAATATTCCTTTAACTGTACCTACCCTCCTATATGCAAAACTGAAAAGCTACACATTTTTATCCATTCCTTTCAAGAAGCCATATTAAAAATTCAGTATTAAAAAGGCTATTCTCGTCTCTGTTCTTTTGTTGTCTCACAGTTAGGAATGTTTGTCCAATTCATAAGTCTTCATTCAGGTTATTGTTGTATATAAAGTAAAAGCTGTAATAGTTATTTTAGTTTTAACTCTCACAGCATACGTAAAATATACGTCAATTACAGCAAATCGTTTAATATTGAAAAATTATTTGTTATTTTAAAAACAGGTGCTTACTATCAAATTTAAATATTATTGTTGATTAGAAGTTAATCATACAATTCAAAGATGGTAGCTGAAAACTGTACTGTTCTTTCCATTTTTTCGTTGATTTTCATAATAATCTTGTTAAAAACGTGGAAGCATCAAATTATTAGCCAAAACTACCTGTTGTTTTGATATACCTGTTAGAATACAGACGCGATTATTTTAATAAACTAAACATCGCTATTACCTGTTATTTCTCTGAGAACGTTAGAAAATAGTTTATACATACCAACTCTACTTCTGCGTACATCCCATTCTTGCAACGCCACCTGTAACTATAATAATAACAACACTTTACATACCCTAATTGTTAAATGAAATGTTTGACTTTAAGTTCTAAAACAATATAAAACAATTTTACTTGTAGTCAAAACTGTAGTTCCAACTATTAATTTTATAACATAATCTTCACTTCAGTACATATATATATATTAAACTGAAATTTACATTGAGGTCTACGTGTGAGTGTGTTCTTACAGATAAAATTTTAGGTTTGAATGTTAACGTTTACATGTATATTATTTACAGTTATGAAAGTGTGAACTAACGTTCCCTATAGTTTACTTTTTTGACATTGTATGTTAACCTTTGACAAATAAGGTCATACATTAACATCTGCTCGTTTATATTTGACAGTTATATAAGAACTGAGAGAGTTTAATGTTCACGTGTGTGATTATGGAAATGAAGACTGTTGGATGTGTATTAACGCTTATATATACACTTTTGAAAGGTAAGATTATAAAGTATGTACCAATATGTAGATTTATAATTTTCGTTCAAAGATACACAAGAGCTAGAAAGAAAGCAACCAATCAACAATACACGTTGGTAACTCTTGGATTAATCTCGTCCCTTTCAAAATTGTGTGGTTCTACCTCAGTTTTATAAAACGTACCCACAGAACTCACACCACGAATGCTGATGTTTAGGGTTCGAGTACGATAAACATTATTTTCACAGGTAAAATAGTAAAGTGGGCACTTATGACAGTTAATAAAGTGGTGTGTATATTGACGTTTTAATATGTCCTTTGACAGCTACTGTCGAAAGGTGTATGTTGATATTTATATATAGTGTCCCAGAAGTCTAAGCTCATAAGGAAATATACATTATATTTTTAAAGTTGAACAAACACATTTCTAATACCAGTTCTACATATTTCAGAGAAAAAAACAAAACAAAAACCCTGAATGACACAGTACACCAAGCTGTTAGTGGCATGCAATTTGAATAATAAATAAACAGTGCATTTTACTTTGTGAATTCCGGCTCCTGGGACATTGTGTACATGTGTTAAATTTACATGTGTTTGTGACAGGTGAAATTGTATGTTTTGATCATATTCAAGACTGTGTAATATATATTAAAATCATAAACAAGCATTTACAGCAGAAAAAATGTTATTATATGACTTGCATTAAAATTTACATGCGTACTGTGACATGTGCAAAACGATTATATAGGTGTATTTTTGATATGTTTAAGTTTATAAGGAAAAATTTAAATTATATTATTTAACCTCTATTAGAATTACACTGTAATCTAAACTGAAAAACTGTAATAGTAAATTAAATATGTTATAAATGATGAAAACTTTAGCTTAAAAAGAACCCTATAAATCAAACTAATAAAATCTGAATGTTTCCGACGCACACAAATAAGTAATATAATTATAATCTATGTATTATAGCCGCTATTTCAATATTCTCAGTTAACTCTTCGAAACTAGTTTGCTTTCAACAACTGATATATTGAATTCTAACATTTCACATTTCCTACACAACAGTATCTCACGCCGTGGAAAAATGCGACGGGAAAGCATTCATGTTTTTTTTTTTTTTTTGTTCCTTTTGTTGTTTCCCAAGGTTCTGAATGTCACGTATACAGAACTCAATGGAGAGTCTCTCACGCTTGTAAAGAAGTAGACAGATAGATACACTACGGGGTTTATTCAATGAAGGCAACTTGTGAACATAGCCTGGAGATAAACGTTAGCAGGAGTGACGGAAACTACAAACCAGCCTATAGTTACGTGTTACACCTGCAAGCGACGCTGGGTCAGTGAGCTCATGGTTAAGATGTAGGCCACCACAAGTCAACACGAAACCCCTCTTGAACGTGATACGTGAGTTATGGGTCTTATTTGTTGATGACTGCGGGGTACACCGAAACCTATTTTGCTGCCTGGTTATTCAGAATTAAAAATAATAATAAAGAGCTTTAAGCGATGCGAATATGAGCGACTGTAGATAAATATGGGACACCAGACAACCTCAAAGTAGAGAAGGGTAAAGACGTATTTCCACTTTTGTGATTACAGATACGGTGTATATTTCCTTGTTGGCGGATCTTTTAGTAAAAACTTCGTCACTTACAATTCAACAATTCTCACATACAGACAAGGAAAGAGAGAACCGTTTCAAACCAAAACGTTTTTGACTAGTGACGTCCACAAAATGGTTTTCTCAGTAGCTAATATATCAATTGAAAATTTGTTTTTCAAGAAGACTGTAAATTAATTTTATGTGTACGCTCAGATTGACCCATAAATAACTTAGTTGCAACAGTATAGTATTTGTTTCTTATTAAACACAAAACTAAACGAAACCCGATTTTTAGTATTATACAAGTAATATGTTTATACAAGCTTCCGACTCAATAAATCTACGTCATAATCTACAAAGAAGACGCTTTCTAACGACGATACAAAGAAAATAAGTAAACTTGTCGACCGTAGAATATTAATTGTTTGTTTAGGGTTTTAAAACAACATGCTTGAATTTAAAAAATAAATTGTAAATAAAAAATGTATTTCCCATAAAATCATTAGAATGTTAACCACATTCTTTATTAATCTTTCGGAAAAAGTAATTGATTTAAATCTAAATGCGTTAAAGTGATAAACTAAAGATATAATTTTCTGAAGAGAAAAGTTGTTAATTTCTCTCATATTCCAAGAGGACTAGATAGATAATATTTTATAAGGTGGAAAAAAGCATGTGTGTACAAGTGTGTCTTGCAACAATATGATTTCCAGTATACAATACAGGTGCATGAAACTAATACAGACGTTAGTTTATTTATAGTACTCGTGCTACAATGTGCGGTCGTTTGCCCTTTCGATGCTGGCGACTGTCTGCCAATTGGTTGTCTCTGCAGGACATGAATAGACATAATACCACAAATATTCATGAATACTGATGAGCCTTGACTAACAGTTGGTTAAGTGACGAAATAAAATTCAGTTTACTGCTGCTTCTCCACATGATTCATAGATAAGTCTGAGAAGTAACGACACTAAATATAGATTTTCAATACTCGTGATGGGGACAACAGAGATAATCCATTGTGTAGATTTGCACTTAACAGCAAACGAACAATTTAATGTTTGTTGAAAGTTTAAAAAAAAATTTTAGTTCTGTAAATTTCACCATTTGTCGTATATATTGGACAAGTTTGGAATTAATTGATCATATTCGATATTTTTATGGTCATTTATGGTTTTTAACCTCCAACTGACTGAAAGAAATCAGTCCCTCAAACACAAAGCTTGCACGTCACGAGGCATATTCTCGAATCTTCTAGAGAATCTAGAACACTTGTCATAATTCCATCGCTCCGTCTTTTATTATTGGAGTTTGGCTTGAAGGTTAAGAAGTGTTTTATTTACATATGATAATATACACACCCAAATATATGTTATTTAAAAACTAACAGTCTTTGGTTGCTACAGACCTATCGAACATACCACCTTTCTAAAAATGAAGTTCTAAGCATGTTAAATAGATGGAAAGTACTTTGTCTGTATTGTAATTTCCATGAGTATTACATATTCCAAAAATAATCTGAATAACACACAAGAGACATATGAGGTGTCTCTTGTTAGCCGCACAATGAAGTCTTTATATTGTCCTTACGTATTTCTTGCTCCATCAGTTAAGTTGCAAGTGCACCTACGTATGTCAAATTTACAGGACTTGAGAACCTAAATTAATAATTAATCAAGTCTTCTTCACCTGACGATTAGCAGTCTATTAGAACAATGGCCTTCCTGTGAGTGTGTTCTGTTAGGTACCGTATTATCACAAAACTCTAATCTTTGTTAGAGCAAATTGCACTGACAATGGTCTCGCTTCCCTCATCTCATATGTAGCAGTTTCCTGAATAAGCTGAATTGATTCAATAACAGTACTAACGGTTGTTTTATAAAGCAAAGTTATAAGAGATTTTTGCAGCCAAACTTCAGTAGTAAGTCCAAAGGACGCCGTTTCACGCATGTTGGCTGTCTCACAGACAGGGGAAGTTGATTCATCAAAGAGAATGAGGTCTACGTTTTGCCACCAAAACCAAGTGGCCATAGCTTATACAATACATATCAATAATTAATTAATAAATTGTTCTAAAAAGGACAATATTTAATTAAAACTTACTCAGATGATAAGAGATATCAGTTTTATTAATTCATTACTAACTAACTTATCTTATAAAGGATGGTAATTACTAATTAATTAATAATTGCATCATTGTGCCACAAAGTAGAGAATATGTTTCTAGACAATCATTACTCATACATGTTTCAACAAGAATATAATTAATTACTAACTCGACAATTAATTAAATCATTAGTTAATTATATTTTTCAAAATGGGATATTAATTAATAATTAAATCTTTTTACTACAAAGGAGAGAACGTGTTTCTAGGCAGCCATGACTCATGTAATATACATCTCAACAGAAATATGATTAATCACTAATTCGATAGTTAATTAAATTATTTATAATTAAATCATCATATAAAAGGACACTTAAGACCAATTCATTAGTTAATTAATTCGTCCTTAAAAGAATGCTTAACACTAATTAATTAAATCATTTATAATTACTTCATTAAATCAATTATAATTAATTCGTCCTAAAAGGGACACTTAACATTGATTCATTACTTAATTAAATAATCATAAAAAGAAAGCATAATTGTAATTTGCTATTTAATTAAATTGTCTCTAATAAAAGGACGGTATTTTAGTTAATACTTACTCTTCTAATTATCAATAAAGTATTTAAAGATTTTCAGTTGTATAATAAATTGTCAAAAAAATTATTTATTGTTACATGTTTAAAATAATTTTACGACTCGTGGAGTCTCCCGCTAGTACGGCGGTAAATCTATGGATTTACAAGGCTAAAATAAGGGGTTAGATTCCCCTCGGTGAGCTTAGCAGATAGCCCGATGTGGCTTTGCTATAAAAAAACACACACACACTTGTTTTTTTGTTTGTTTTTTTGAAATTTTGCACAAAGCTACTCGAGGGCTATCTGTGCTAGCCGTCCCTAATTTAGCAGTGTAAGACTAGAGGGAAGGCAGCTAGTCATCACCACCCACCGCCAACTCTTGGACTACTCTTTTACCAACGAAAAGTGGGATTAACCGTCACATTATAACGCCCCCACGGCTGGGAGGGCGAGCATATTTGGCGCGACTCGGGCTAGCACAGATAGCCCTCGAGTAGCTTTGTGCGAAATTCCAAAACAAACAAACAAACAATGCTTACACTAGTTGTAGTAGCTCGTGGGTGATATAATTCGTTAGCGTAACGTGAATTGCCCGTTCTCTGAGTGATTTACAACTCATAATCGCGCGGACAGTAGTTAGTCATGGTCCCAAGGTCAATAAGACAATGAAATTTAATTATAAATAAATGTTTTCTGTTATGAAGTTAGAGTTACTCTAGAATGAAGTCATTCTAGAAAAAAGAAAAGGTGGTAATTTACATTTATTTTTTATTTTTGTTTTGATGGTTACGAGGTCCATCAAATTAACCGATTCCATTTTGAGTTAGATTAAAGAAAATAACATATAAATTATCAAGTTTTACTTGAAAACGTTTGAAATGTATTTAGGAGGTCTTATTTATTATTCATATATTTTCTGTTAATAGTACACAAAACATTGAATCTAACTCATAAAGATGATCTCTAACATGTGTCAAAGATGAGCACGTTGCCACTTGTGCTGTGAATGAAGGATGATGATATCAATGTCTTAATAACGCCATAAGTGGTTAGAAAGAACAGGTTGTCACTATTTTAGGGGATCGTCACATATTATTCTTTAAACAATTAGCTTAATAACACTTAAAATAACAAAACTTAGCTTTTTTATAGATTATTCACTTTAAAGTTGCAACACTCACTACCGAGTTCCAAACTGCCTCTGGAAGCAAGTCCAGCACAAAAGCCGTTCGTCAGGAGCTTCATGAAATTGATTTCCATGGTCTAGCAGCCGCACACAAGCCTAAGATCACCATGCGCAATGCCAAGGTAGGCAGAAATGGTGTCAAGCACACCACCATTGGACTCTGGAGCAGTGGAAACGCATTCTCTGGAGTGATGAATTACGCTTCACGATCTGGACGTCTGACGGACGAACATGGATTTGGCGGATATCAGGAGAACGCTACCTGCCTGAATGCATAGTGCCAACTGTAGAGTTTTGTGGAGTAGGAATAATGGTCTAAGGCTTTTTTTCGTGGCTTGGGCTAGGATCTTTAGTTCCAATGAAGGGAAATCTTAATGTGTGCTTCTAACTTTGTGGCAACAGTTTGGGGTATGACCTTTTTGTTTCAGCATAAAAATGCCCTCGTGCACAAAGCGAGGTTCATAAAGACGTGGTTTGCCGAGGTAGGTGTGGAATAGCTTGACTGGCCTGCACAAAGCCTGACCTCAACCCCATCGAACACCTTTGGGATGAATTGGAACTCCGACTGCGAGCCAGGCCTTCTTGCCCGACATCAGTGCCCGACCACAGTAATGCTCCTGTGGCTGAATGTGAGCGAATCTCCGCAGCCATGTTCCAAAATATAGTGAAAAGCCTTTCCAGAAGAGTGGAGACTGTTATAGCAGGAAAGAGGGAAACCAACTCCGTATTAACGCCCGTGGTTTTGGAATGATATGTTCAACAAGCACATATGGGTGTGATTGTCGGGTGTCTACATGAAGTCTATCTTTAGTATATATAAGTAAAATCTCAAACTTAAGTATAACACACATTCAAATATTTGTTAATAAAACTTCAAAATACACTAGGATGCTATTTACGAAAATTTCTTTGTTTATAAATAAATGTCAAGTTTAATCTTTTATGGATAAATCATATACCATGAATGTTAGTTTTTAACAAACCTCTATTTTACATAGAAAACTCATAATCCAATGTAATTGCGTTAATGTATGTATGTAAAAATCACATATTTATCAAGCATAATGAAACATTTGTGAACAAAACTTTAAGATAAAGACACACAGATTGCCGTAAATGAAACGTTCGTGGCAAGTAGTGAAAGTTTCTTTATTTTAAAAACAAAATACAACATTTTGAAACTAAACTGCCTGTTCTCCCGTAGTTCTAACCTTCACACACTATTCCCCTATAGCTTAAAATTAATGTAAGACTTTGAAAGTATCACATATGCATAGGCTTAGTGTCCATCAGTACAGAATAAACGTTGCACCTACTAAAACAGACTGTATACCCTCTATACATCAACTCAGACCACGGTTTTCGATCAAAACCAACTTATATATTCTTACACTTTACATATAACAGAAAGTTATTTGTATATTCACAACATCTAGTTATTTTTTCTTCTAGATTACTGTTTTGTGTTTTTGATCTAGAGCTCATTATTTGTTGTTTATATTTTAAATGCAAAGTTATTTACTTAGTCTAGCTTCTTGAATGTGTTATCATTTAGACGTGTAAAGAAATATTAGCACTGCCTATTTTACAGTCGGACAGTTTATCTGATAGACAAATACCTCTGACAGTATAATAACCTTTGATATTTAGCAATAATACAATATGCATGGATTACCAAGATTAAATTATCTGTAGTGTTTTCTTTTCAATGTGTCTAATGAGCAAAAGTCATTGACTGGTTAAGCTGAAATATCTCACAGTTCTACAGTATACATGTATGTGAGACAACGTGACATCCTCCAAACACTCTTGTCTTGATATCAGTGTCAACACTGTTTATGTGTAACCTTTGTAATTCTTAAACTTCTGTTTCCAGATTTTATGTATTTAATTTACTACTAGTTTCTTAACTTTGGATAGTCTGAAAGTTCAAGTATTTTAAATAATAGTATTCAGTAAATCGCTCATTTATTATATTTTGTTTCTTTTAGTTTCTTAACTTTGGATAGTCTGAAAGTTCAAGTATTTTAAATAATAGTATTCAGTAAATCGCTCATTTATTATATTTTGTGATAGGACAGTTATTGGTTGTAATAACTGTCTCATTCAATTAATATGTATGATTCGTGAAACATTGAAAGAAATGATGTATTCCGTACTTTCAATGCCTGATACAGATACACCAAATATGACCCTTCTAGATCAAAACTTAGCATAATGGACGTAACAGTTTATTTGAATTGTAAACATAAAAGATTTGTAAAACGTAAAAGTAATGATATGCATAATAAGAAACTTGAAAGATACTGAAATAAAATTCTAGGTTGTTTGCCCATTTTATATAAGCGATGAAACAACTTGTTGTTTTTAGTTCGTTTTCTGTTTAGATTGGTGTTATTTACATCATAACATGAATAAACATTTAAATATTCCCTAATGTGTGACACTTTACAAGTCTTGATATATGTATTGAAGGACAATTTTAAACTACAAGTTAAGTGTACGATTGATTTGTTTTTCAAATATTCTGTATAATTTATGAAATAAAGGAAACTTTGATTACTTGTATAAAATAAATATTAATTAGAGTTTATTATTATAAAATTGTTTAAGTAACCGATGTTTTATTCTTACAAACACTGAATTGTTATCAAAACTTTAACCACTTAGTCCTCGGACTAACTCCGAGGGATTATGAAAATATATTTGTTCAATCTAGATTTTTTTTCCCATCATGAATTATAATTTCATCGAAATATTTTACATTAAATAATACTTTGAACAATTTATCATATCATTGAAAATCTTTAAATACTTGCTTGATAATTAAACGAGTAAGGTTTAATTAAAATATCTTTTTAGGATAGGAAATTTTGTTACCTGGTGAATTAACTTTAAGTATCTTTGTACGAGAATTTAATTAAGTAACGAATCAGTGTTAAACGTACTTTTTAGGAAAAATTAATTATAATTGAGTGAATAAATTATAAATTATTTAAATAATTAGTGTTAAGTGTCCCTTTTATGACGATTTAATTATATCTGAATCAGCGAATTAATTGTAAATGTTTTAATTAATGTCAAGCATCCGTTTTAGGACGAATTAACTAACTAATTAATTGGTCTTAAGCATCCTTTTTATAACTATCGAATTAATGAATAATTATATTATTTTTGGGATGTGTCCATATGAGTCATGGCTGCCGTAAAACTAATTCTATACTTTGTTGTAGGATGATTTGATAGTTGATTAGCTAATTAATGAATTAGTGTCCTTTTTGTGATCATCTAAGTAATAATAAAATAAGTGATTAATTATTTTCTTGTTTGTTTTTGAATTTCGCGCAAAATTACACGAGGGCTATCTGCGCTGGCCGTCCCTAATTTTACAGTGTAAGGCTAGAGGGAGGCAGTTAGTCATCACTACCCCCTGCAAACTGGTGGGTTACTCTTTTACCAACGAATAGTGGGATTGACCATAACATTATAACGCCCGCACTACTGAAAGGGCGAGCATGTTTGGTGTGACGGGGATTCGAACCCGCGACCTTCAGATTACGAGCCGAGTGCCTTAACTACTTGGCCATGTCGGGCCTTATTTTCGTGTCAAGACATGTATTGTATGAGTCATGGCTGTCAAGAAACAAGTTTTATACTTTGTGATGGGATGATATAATTATTAATAAGTTAACTAATGAATAAGTTTTCCCTATATTTTTTAGAATTAACTAATTACTTTGTGTTTAGCGTTCTTCTTAGGGTTATTTAGTTATAAGTGATTTAAATAATTAATTAGTGAAATATTTAATCACTTTAGTAAGTTTTAATTAATATATTGTTTTTTGGACGATTTTGCTAATTGATGTGCTCTTAACTACATGCCTTATGGTGATAAAAATTGTCACCATAATAATGACACCTCTTCCTCGATACACGCACGTGGCGCTATATGATGGAAGAATCTAAGTAGGAACTCATTATTTATAATGACATCAACCCTCCTTTTCAGGTCGCTAATGGACGTGATGCAACATTCTATCGACGCGATAATGCTGAGCTTATTACTAACGTCGTACTTGCTAAAAACAAAACCCTTAACAATTGCTACAATCTACAGGAAATACTTTAAGTGTATGCAGCCTCTTATTTATTTCTATAATAGCCGAGTCCACACTTGCCTATCAATTTTATAATGTCTTTCATCCACAATATTTTCTCCTCTTTTTGCATTTCTTCTCAGCATAAACACGTGAAATAGTATATTATCGCTATCTGCATCTGCAAGCTTTTGTACAAACTTAGTGCATTAAATTATTTTGTGCCCTTTGGTTCTCTGATGAACCGCTATCTAATCTCCCATTTCTTCAATAAACGGAGTTGTTACAGAACTCTTAGCAAAGATCCAGGCAGATTGAGCAAAATAAGTTCTTACAGTTAGTCCATCCTTGTCAAGAAATCTTTTTAAAACAGGATCATTTACGTTTTGCTTTGTGAGACACGAACTAATGGCCTACTATAATCAAATAGCGGATTTTAGCCACCACCCTTATAATGTACCACACAGCCTCAAAGTGTGAAGCACATTTTTTTTTCTTTTGTGGCGTTTGGGTACGAACCAAAGAACCTCGAATTCACAGTCTGGCACAATAATTATTGTCTATACTTGCAAAATTGTGATAGCGTTCTAATTAGTTAAGGTTTTAATGTCTTGTTTGGCCTGAATGATTTCTTGTTATGTGATAGCCTGGCCTAACATTTTGTACAATAACCAAGACAGAATTAATGGTCGATTTTTCTGCAAGAAACTTGGGATGCAGTGCCTCGAGAACTGCAAACGTGACGATAATTGTGAAAATTCGCAAATGGGAGATTATCAAGTAAATTCTTATTCTTACTTATAACTGGACTAGATGATTTTAACGACAAAGCAGGATATGGTTTTGTTGAAACTATAGTTATTCGTGATCAATAGCCATAATTTATAAGCAATGTCCATCTTCAAGTTCAAGTGGTGTTCCTATAGTAGCTCTCTATGCCAAGTGTTGCTCAGATCAGAAAATCTAATCCCAGCTTGGTAGTTCTTTGGTTGTGCATTTACTCAAATAGGTTAATTTTAATGAATAACTCCCACTTTACACATCTAATATTACGTTAGTCCAGTAATAAAACCCCTATGCCATCTAAGAAACACTGGAAGGTTTTACACCTCCACCCAGTCTTTCAGTTTTCTAAGGACACCCAGAATAAAAATTATATTTTGAAATATCCTTTCAAATCAAGTTAGCCTTTGCTGGTTAGTTTAACTATTTAAATTCATTCTCCACTGGAAATGCATGTACCACATTTGAAAACTCCCCAACCAGTGAAATATCCCCGACCATCCTCATTTTAGTTTGTTTGTTTTAAATTTTGCGCATAACTGCATGAGGGCTATCTGTGCTAGCCGTCCCTAATTTAGCAGTGTAAAACTAGAGAAAAGGCAGCTAGTAATCACCACCCAATGCCAACTCTTGAGCTACTCTTTCATCAACAAATAGTGGGATTGACCTTAACATTATAATGCCTCCACGGCTGAAAGAGCGAGCATGTTTGGTGCGACGGGTATTTGAACTGCCGGGCCATCTCATTTTAGTATTGTTACCCATTTGAAGTTCCATTACGATATGTTTACCAATGTCTATACCATTTTTATTCCCTTCTCATTTCTAGAGCCACTTTTATCATTTCCTTCCTGATTACTCGAGACAACATAAAGTTTGCTACTAACGAAAATTCAAGTAATTCGGAGTAATTTGATAGTGGTGATTTAAAAAAAATGTGGACAGAATTTGCTCATCACCTTTAGATTTCGAGTTATTGTTATATTTTAATATTTTATAAGCACTATGTAAAATACTATGCAATCAGTTTAATATAACAGTTTTATTCTGTGAAATTAAGTTTACTTGGAGAGTTTAATAGGTAAAAGGAATACATTTTTGATAAATTCAAATATTGTATTGGTATAAAATTTCAAATAAATTGTTCATATATGCTATTTGTTCTCGTTATAACTGTAACGAATTCCACTACCTTTCCATTATTCCCACACTCACTAGGGATGTGTTGATGGATCATAAATCTGAAATGGTACTCTATCAGAAAGAAATTTCTACTTGGAAATCATTCAAAGTCGTTGCCAAAAATGTCATAACAAATCACAGATGTGATGATATGCTTGAGAACTACAGGAAATGGGATCTAGGATGTCACTAAAGATACACTTCTTAACCCTCCCCCCATTTATACGTGTTTACAAATGATCTGGATGTAAAGATGAGCAATGATCATGGTAAGCGCTTTTACCAATATATTTTTACAATGGATCAGAAATACCAAGGGTGACAGAATCCTGCGATGATGGAAGATTACTGTTGGTTTTTCCAGTGTAAAACTGAGAACACACACAAAAGGCACAATAATTCTAGCAGGTATTTTAAACCAGAAATAACACCATGATAAAAGTTTGAACATAGCCTGGATGTATTTTTGTATATAATCTTATTACACTTATTGTTTGTTTAAACTTGTATTGCTATTATGTATTGTTTTTTAACATTCTTAAACCATAAGTGAAATAAATATTGAAAATGTTATTTTCACAATACACAAAAATATTTTTAATAAATCAGGATTGTTAAATTACTCTAAAACAGTTGCATTTTTTCATTGGTAGGAAAGAATATTTTTTGTTGCCCATGTTATGTATTTATCTTAATTTACTTGAGTTGAAATTTTTGATATTTTATAAATCTACATAAACACAATAAACAAATCATATAAAAGTTTCCCGTATTTGATTCTATATATAAAAGTTTGCAACTAAGTCACACAGAAGAACAGCTAGGGTATCAATTGTTTTAAAAATTCAAAATAACGTTCATTGACAAAAACTAAACAAAAGCAAGTGTTCAATGATACATGTTGAAGTGTTGAAGGTGAATGAAGACTGTGCTGAATGAGTTCTCATAAGTTCACTTTGTTCTCCCTGTAAATTACACTAAACCCTAAACTACAGAGAAAATAAAACTCCTAAAGTTCCTTTAAAATAAGTACAAATTTAAGATTAAACAATAGTACCAAAACGCTATCTAAATGTTATTACTAAAATAAAATATTTAAGCATAATCACTAAAACACAATTCATTTCACAACATAAATTCCAAATTTAAAGAGCAACACAACTTCTCCTCACTTTAAGCTAGCGAATAAACAAACTACAGGAATGTTTAAAAGTTACCATTGCAATACAAAACTAATTAAAATCCAGCGTATGTTTTAAATTAGAAAATTCCTTTTTAAAAACTGAGAAATCTTTTCAAACTTGATAAAACATGTTTGTTTTTTTTTTAAAATAGAAAATATAAAAAGAAAGCTATATTTGCACACACAACGCAACTTAAATACGTGATATATATATGTCTATTCAAAGTGAAGCTATAAATCCAGGTTACCCTTAACCCTTATCTTCTCCGCAACAAAAGTGGTTAACTACCAGTCAACGAACCCATATCTTACACGCTTTCAAAAACAGGAAAATTAAGCACTATATGAGCAAAATTGTTTCAGCGGTCGCACTCAAACCTTTGAAAAAATACACCAGTAATCACTCTGAAAAAAAAATCATATTAACTAAGAGAGATAGCATTCACGTTTTACCATACTATATTACATACACGGCTTGAAAATAGCCTAGCAGCATAGTTGCTATTGAAAAAGGTTCCTTTTTAAATTGTCATGTCCAAACACATTACCCCATGCAAGGAAATCAACAGATGCTATGTACAGCGATTTCAGTGGTATTTTTGTATGAAATAAGAAGAATACCAGGTTTAATTTTCGAGGTATACAACAATTGGACGGGAAGTATGACTGAAGCCTTATCATGTTGACTCCGTTTATGTACAAAGGGTTCAAAAATTGCTATGATAATAAACATAATTCACTTTGAATTTTGAGTCCATTTTCCTGGTCCCTGGCCGGGCATGGCCAGGTTGTTAAAGTGCTCGACTCGTAATCTGAGGGTCGCGGGTTCAAATCCCCGTCACACCAAACATGCTCGCCCTTTCAGCCGTAGGGGCGTTATAATGTGACAGTCAATCCCACTATTCGTTGGTAAAAGAGAAACACGAGAGTTGGCGGTGGGTGGTGATGACTATCCGCCCTCCCTCTAGTATTATACTGCTAAATTAGGGACGGCTAGCGCGGATGGCCCTCGAGTAGCTTTGCGCGAAATTCAAAACAAAACAAATCCTGGTCCCTAAATTACGCCTACTGCAGTTATCCAGCATAAAACTTTATGATTTTCTTTTTACCCATTGAGTTTGTTTTGGTTTTGTGGGCAAAGCCACACTGGGTTGTATGCTGTGTTCACTGGGAGGAATCGAATCCCGAATTTTAGCGATATAAGTTCGTAGGCTTACCGTTGTTCCAATGATAGACTATATATCGAGAAAATGCCGTGAGGCTCATTAGGTTTATACAGGAACACATATTTTCACGTTTCCTTGGTTAGTTACGCTTCATATATAACGCTACGGACACGTGGACGGCTTTTACCACAAGCCTTTATATGCGTGGATTCTAAACTGTAACAAGACGTCACATTTTGTTAACCACGGCTGCAGTACGTGTTGTTGTAGACCTCTTTCTGGACGGTTTCAGTGTCTCAAATTACCCATGTTTCCGTTTTCCAATGTCATTAAGTACAAGGAATATCTACTTCTTTGAAAATGCGAATTATCGATCTAAACACGCGTTTATAATATTAGCGTATGAATATTTAAGTCGAAAAGGGTTGTTCACAAGTTTCGTTAGCAACACATTACCTACGTAGGAAACGCCAAATAATGTCAAAACGTGGGTCTGATACATACTAATCCAACGCGGTTTGAAATCGGCTCTAGTTTTCACATGGCTACTGATTTGCATATTCAAATAATTTTAATAAAATGCACTCAACCCTCTGTAAATTATTAAATTTCTCTTCTGAATGGCAGCATTGTTGACACTTTAACATCTATGGTTAAGTAATTATTAGCTTAAGAAAATTTTTTTTTTCTAAGACACTATGTGTAAATAACGCATGAGATAAATATTTCAAGCATGAAAATATTTCTTAAAGTGAATTATTACAGCTGTACAATTCAAGGACAACAGAAGCTGGTCAGAAAACGGGTCTTTATGTTAACGATGAAAAGGGAATTCAGATTTAATAATTGGGGAAAGTTTCCGCGTGAAAGATTGAAAATAAAATCGTAAGATTGTTAAAACTAGATAATATGAAGTCTGCTTTGTTTCAAAAAGTATAAAAAGCTGTTATATCTTTTAGTAATGTCTTTCAAACAACTTTTTATTATTCTTGTTGTCATGAATGAGTCAATGGAATGAACAAGGCCTATGAATTAATAAGTCTACAAAAAATCTTCACTTACAAGGATTTATAATATCTTTTTGTCTTCTAATTATTCTTATCTAATAGTTTTATTTGTGTCTATTAACGTGAACTTCAAGTGTAACTAGTAAAATGTTGGAATCATATTTCACATATATTTTTAACCAATTAAATGGATGTAACGCCTACATTTTTCTAAGCCAGGGGTCACCAAACTACGGCCCTCGAGGTCATTTTGTCCGGCTCGCCAGCAGCTAGCCGCTTGGAAATAAAAAGTGACATTTCATCAAATGTCCGACTGTCATAACAAAATGAATCACACCGATGATCGATATAAGTTGGCAAACACAAGACGTTATGATAAAAAGAAACAAGGCTGTCACGTGCATTTTTAACCAATAGGAAAATTCTTCTTTCGTCCTTGCTGCCCGTTTATTCATATCGAGGTATGTATCTATGAAAGCATTAGGATTTCGAAAACAAGTACAGACTTAACCCTCGTCCTATTGACTCGTCTTGTAAATTCAGCGGTCTAGGGTGACCGCTTCAGCAAGCTCATTTCTCTTAGCAGTCGGGTTATGCGCTTTTCATAACTCGTTCTTAGGTAAGTGTCGTGGCAAACGTACATTTCAATATATTTTTTCTGCGTTCTTGGACCAGTACAATACTTTTCTCAAAGCGTTCTGTGTTTTTCACTTCCAGATCCTGTTTTTTTTTCACCCATCGTTATGGCTGCTTTTAAAAGAAGAAAAGTGGACTATGAGTGTCGTGCTTTCAGTGAAGAATGGGGAGAAAAGTATTTCTTTGTGGAAACAAAAAACCAGAAAGCTACTTGTGTGATATGCACCGAAAGTGTTGCCGTTTTGAAAGAGTACAATCTTCGGCGTCACTATGACACAAAACATCTATCAACATATTTGAAATTTTCAGGAAAGTTCCGTTCTGAGAAATTTCAATACATGAAACGTGTTTTCAAATCTCAAAAGAATCTCTTCACGAGAAAGTTTGCTAAAAATGAATCTGTCACTTGTACAAGTTACAAAATAGTGCATAGGATGGCAGAGCAAGGAAAACCTTTTACTAACGGCAACTTCATCAAATAGTGTATGACGGAAGCAGCAAATGAGCTGTGTCCTGAAAAAGCCAGTTTCTTTGAAAGTATCAGCCTTTCAGCAACTTCAGTTGTACGGAGAGTAGAAGAACTTGGAGAGAACATTGCATTACAGATACGCCAAAAAGCTAGAAATATCCTATGGTATTCTCTGGCACTGGATGAGTCTACTGATCTCTCGAGTACGTCACAACTTCTCGTGTTCATTCGTGGAGTTGGCATCAGACTGCAGCATGCACGGAAGAACAACTGGAGAAAACATTTTCATGGAAGTGCATAAAACTTTACAAGACTATAACCTTCAGTGGAAACAGCTTAGAAGTGTAACAGTTGATGGAAGAAAAACATGGCTGGAGTAAAGAAGGGTCTGGTGGGGCTGATCAGGAAACAGTTGGAAGATCTTCAACTCCCAAGCGCTCTGTTCATACACTCCATCATACATCAGCAAGCACTCTGTGGAAAAGACGTAGATATTCCTTGCGTACTGAAACCAGTCATTTTTGCAGTGAACTTCATTTGGGGTCATGCATTTAATCTTCGCCAGTTCAAGGCGTTTCTTGAGGAAATTGATTCAGATTTCTGTGACTTGCCTTATCACATGGCGGTAAGGTGGCTCAGCTGCGGTAAAGTCTTGTTTCGTTTTTATAAGCTGAGAAGAGAAATAGATATATTTCTTATCGAGATATATAGAGCCGATCCACTTCTGTCGGATCCAACCTGGTTGTCAAAGTTGTCATTTTTGGTTGACATCACATCTCACATGAACGAATTGAACTTGAAACTTCAGGGGAAGAATAACCTTGTCTGTAATA
The DNA here is from genome assembly GCF_004210375.1 of Tachypleus tridentatus. Classification (NCBI taxonomy): domain Eukaryota; kingdom Metazoa; phylum Arthropoda; class Merostomata; order Xiphosura; family Limulidae; genus Tachypleus; species Tachypleus tridentatus. The sequence continues at coordinate 14,010,986 of NC_134832.1, read as the reverse complement.
TCTATAGAATTATTAAAGGATTTCGGAGAAAGCTGTCATTATTTGAAGCACATTTGGAAGGAGGAAACCTCTCTCATTTTTAGTGTTTCAATGAGTTTCATGCTGGAATCACAGAAGATATCATCCTGGAGTTTCAGAAAAAGATTATTGGTGATTTAAATAAGTATTTTTAGAGAGATTTTTGGATCTCGACAGAATCGGAAGTGACATTCTCCTTTTTCAGAATCCTTTTGATTGTGTCATTGATGACGTGCCAGTGGAACCTCAGCTGGAGGTCATCGATTTGCAAGGAAATGACTTGTTGAAAGCAAAACACAGAGAGGGGCAACTTATTAAATTTTACAGCTGCATACCTGAAAGTGATTTTCCAAAGCTGAAGCAGTTTGCATCTGGTATGGCATCAGTGTTCGAAAAAAGTTATGTCTGTAAACAAGCATTTTCAAAAATGAAGTATGTGAAGTCGGTTCATCGATCAAGGTTGACTGACGAACATTTGAAAGCAATTCTAATGATTGGATGCAGCAATTCAAAACCGAACAATGATATTTTGAAAGCCAAACGCCAATTTCATAAATCTCACTAACTTTTTTGCGGCTTAGTGAAATTCAGATATGTACTCACTATGTGCGATATGACAATTGTTTTTGCTAATTTCACCTTCTTTGATAACCTTTTGGTAAATAAAAATGTTGGTTGTATTTCTGTTTGTTTTTCATTATATGTGTGTGTATTGCATGCTACTCTCACATGGCTAATGTGGCATCCAAAACTTAGTGTTAAGTCTTTTACAGAGAGCTTTCGTTCTAGCTTATGAGTATTGAACATAATGATCATGCGGCCCGCGCTTCTCATTCCTCAAGTAATCTGGCCCCCTGTGAAAAAAGTTTGGTGACCCCTGTTCTAAGTGATTAGACTGTTGAAATGGGCGCTAGAAAACTATCGTCCTCTTACACTATAAGGCACATAGAGAGAAGTAGAAGTGGATTTTCAAAATTACAATTTATGGCGAAGCCTTTTTCAATGACAACTACGCTGCAGTGTTATTGTTAAAATGCACGGCCATCAAACAGAGCATACTCGGACGTCTACAGCAACACGAATTTAACAACGTGACGAGGCTTAAGTTGCTCGACTATACGTGCAAATTTTAATCATTATATTATCATACGATAATTGAATTTCAATTACACATGTCTTTGCATACTTTTTAAATGTTGAATAGAATTAAGAATCACATCTAATTAGCGAACATATTTTATTCAAGGAGTTGATTAAGAAAAACGAACTTATTTTCTTGTTCTCCAAGCATACAAATTTCTTAAACTTGATTAAATACGAACAATTTCAGACTGTCCCATGTGGTAACTTAAACTCACCAGTGTGGTAACTCAGACTTGGGTGTTTCGGATGATAATATACTATAGCCAGATCGGTTAGATTTGGCTAGATGTGGAGATGATAACTAAACTTGGCACAGTTATGATAAAAAATCATCTAGAGGTGATGAAAAGCCAAAATTCTAAATGTTCAACAGGAAAGACGAAAATATTTAGATTTTTTTCATCAAACCAAAATTAAACCAGACAGCTATTTAATCGAGTTCTGAGAAAACACGTTTCTCTTAAACTGATTACGCTCTTCTATTTTGTAAATTTTTGAACAAATCTTTCACTTTAGTGGTGTGCTAAACAGAAAGGCAAGTATTCCTAATGCTAAAAATTAGATTGAAGTATAAATAATAAACCTCCAGTGGCACAGCAGCATGTCTGTGGAAATACAACGCTAGAAACGCGTGGTGGGCAGAGTACAGATAGCCCAATGTGTAGCTTGGTGCTCAATTACAAACAAACAATCAAAGAGTTGAAATAAATAGAAGTACCGGGTCAATGCAATATTAGCAATACATATTAAATAATTTCTTAAATGTAGTTTTCTGAGTTTCGTCTACTTTTTTAATATGCGAAAAATTCTCGACATGCCATTAAATATACCTGATTTCACATATATTCTTGGTGTAGTGTAATATTCTAATTGTTCCGTCATTAAAACTACTCTCTTTCAAAGCAGACACACGACAAGATTATTAGGTTTTTTTTTTTTTTTGTCTTTAGGCCTGACTCTGGCTATTTCAATTGCTTTCCTTCATATTGTAATAGGTTCGTGCAAGCGTACATTGTAATTGAAGCGCGAGGCCCGCATTTGTTTATGGTGTTTGTGACTCCCCATGTGTACATTCAGTTTAGTCATTTTTCTAAGATGTTTCCTGTTGAGAGGAGTATCTGTAGAAGAAGGACATACACGACAGTAAAAGTACATTGCTTATCAGATTTAAAATACATTTACAACTAGCTGGATGGAGTACCCGTCCCTTGGACGGAAGTTATGTACATTCATGATTAATGAAAAGTTATCTTAGAGCATGAGAGGTTGCCTCCCTTATATATAACCAGATGAATGAACACCATGAAATAAAATACTTAAAAGTCCTCCCCTCCTTGTTGCAGACTTAGTACTGTTATTTAAAACAGCTTCTGAACAGTTGAAGTTGTTTTAAAGTGGTCAGGCTAGAAGTGTATGAAGTAATTGTAAAAACGCCATTAAAAACTACAAAACGCAAAATGTGAAACCTCAAGCTCGCATGTATCTCTGCATGGATCCAACAAACATTTTTGGCAAATGTGGTGAAGTTCTATCAACAGGGAGTAACGTAATGGTAAAAACCAAAAACTGCACATAAAAAATCGCTACTGAAAATTTGCACGAATCCCTGCATGGACTTAATAAATCTCCATACCAATCTTGGTGAAGATCTATCCACACTCTGCGAATTTGTTACATGGTCATACACCAGAAAGTACTATTATATCTACATTGATATCTCGTATCTCATATCTAAAATCCAGTTTACTGTTTATAGCCAGTAGTGGGAAAGTAATTACTTCAAACGACATATGTAAATAAAAATAAATATAGAAACAGAAGTGACAAAACAGTTTATGAAAGAAAGACTATTGGGGATTAATGAAGCGTTTGCTATTGTCATTAGAATTCTAAGCCCTTTAATGGGAAAACTATTAACAAGGTAACAAGGTCAAAAACTACATTATAAGAAATAAACTCGATAATTATAAGCAAGTAGTTAATTGTGCCATTTTAAAACTCATAGCTTAATCACACAGGTCTGTTAAAACTTGCTAACTCGACAAAAACTAATTTGTTTTAATGTGAAAATAATTTTATAAGTGTAATAAGCACATTCAAAATATATTTAAAATATGATAATCCTTGCACTGAACATGTCTTATAACACTGTTTGGACTAACTTTAGACCTATCGCAACCCCTTTAGTACATTCGTGCAGGGTTACGTTGTATTATTAAAAGGTTGGACTTACATTTTTCAAGAAATCAGTTATCAAAATATACATATCATTACTGTGTCGAGCTGACTTAATTGAAAACTTATTTTATGTATCGTGTAGGATATTCAAACAATATCTTAAGCACACTCTTCGACTTATAATTTATAATTAGTTACTAATACAGTGTTATCCTGTTTCTATTTATGATATAGCGTGACAAAAAGATATGTTCTGAGTCAAATACACAGAAGATACATAACTCTTCTAACTGTTTTCAGTAATAAAGACCGAACAGATATAATCGTATCACATTTTTACACGGATGAAAAAATATATTTTTTTTAAATGCAAGAATACAAAATAACTTTGAAATCAGTGAATTTGATGAATTTCCTAAGAAGTATTTTTTGTGTGTTCTACTGTTAGGGTGAACATTATGGTAAATCGCTGCTAACATTCAATTTTCTGGAAGTCCAGTAAGTTTATTTCGTGCAAATTAAGATAAGTGAATCATTCTCATTAAAACTTGTTAGCTAGAAGTCTACAAGTAGTATAAAATATTATTACAGGGAACAGATATTTTTTTATAAAGATAATATTTTAAAAGCTCGAAGCTTATTGTCGAATAGCTTCTTGAAATAAAAGTGACATTTTACAAGCAGAAACACGGTGTACTTTAGAAATGTTTTCTATTCCAATATGAAGAAATGCTTTAAGTGTACGGAAAAAAATCTAAGAATAATAAGCTTAATGACCATTAACAAAAAATTATAAATTTAACTCAGAGCACGTGTTTAGTGATTATTGTCACTGAAAGTGTTGTTTCAGTCACTTTCGCAGTAAATTTGTACAAGTAATATAATTCATCATTGTTTCTGTGTCTTCATGTTTTCTATAAGTACGGTGCATATTGTTGCTGTACACTAATCATTTTGCATTATTACTGTTTTTTTGTGAATTTGTACAAAGTATTTCTCCTTCTTTAAGTATTAGTTTAAGCGCATAATCTTATGATAATGCAAGTTTTTTTCTCATTATGCTTTCTTAAACTTTAACAAGTTTACAGGTTCATGAATCTAGTATTGTTTTAAAATTGTAAAAATTCTCACTGCTTCTTGTTAAGCAATTAATTATTTGTAGCAGTTCGAAAAAAAGCCAATTAAATCTGTAATTCAAATGAAATTGCAACGAAATATATTTCACAGACTAATTATTTCACTTCTCTCAAACGTTAAACTTCCAGTTTGTGTCCCAGTTATTATTCTATCTCCCCCCATTAGGTTCTTATTTCAGAACAACACAAAGATTAAATTTTACGGATCGGTGGTTGTGATACAAATAATTAGTATATAGATCCCGCAATAAATTATCTTTCGAAACTGACGACCTTCGAAAGACATATCTTACCACGAGAGATTCACAACACTATTGCCAAACAGTAGTGATTTCTAGTTAAATGTCAAATAAGGACTCATAATTGAAAAAAAAAGCAGCAAAAGAAATTTCAGAAAGATGGTTTAATTACACTTATATGTCCATTTAATGAGGTGAGCTGCAAATAAAAACCGACTGATATCACATGACACCCGCAACTCGTATTTTTGTTCAAAACTGATGTATAAGTAGACATTACATTAGTTATAAACTCTCGTGATTTTAAAAGCGTAGTTGCTTAGTTGTAGCGTTTAGTACTTGTGTATATAAAGAATATTTTACTGACTCTGAAATTAAGCCATAAACTTTCAAAAAATAATTAACTCAAACTCTGAAAAATTATAAATATTTTTTATTGTTTGCCCTAATACAGACGACATGGGAGAACATTTGCCAATAAACCGAGATATTAAATATTACAGAGAGAATAAATAAATTTAAAACATCTATATCAATATAATAACCTCACTGTACCGAGAAATACGTTAAAGTACACATCCAAGTGATGGATGATATCTTGCTGTTTCGTTATCTCTGATTTCCCTATTTTTATAACATCTTCTAATAAAATTGATGAATATTTTCACCATTCACATTCTTTATAATTCTGCTGACAGAGTATATACCCAAAATATCTTTTTCGCATATTTACCTTAGTATTTATATACAAATACATATTTCGTGTTCAAAGCCGCAGATAAAATCTTAACTAACACGAGCAAAATGTATCTACTTTTAAAATGCAATTTAATGGAAAGTTAAATAGGAAAGTTGTTTTTGCTAATATTGGTAACTTAAAGGTGAAATCCTTATTGTCCCCGGGATGGAAAAATAATCGGAAAGTTTGCCACAAAACAGAAGTTTTATAGTGTATCAAAATAATCACGTTGCTGTTATTTATCAAATTGTCAAGCTTTCTTGATTCCTCAAAGTAATTATAACAAGATAATTTTGATAGAATGTTATCGTAACAACGTATCAGTGAATTAGGTTAAATTACATCGTAGCGTTATGGTAACAGTCCCAAAATCAAGCTTGAAAGAAAAAATTAGATAATATTAAATGTGGTTCATCATGTTACTTTGATAAACACACATACACAAACTGCTTACAACAAAAATAAACGTTTACCTTAGCTGATACCAGGTTACTTAACGAACAAAGAGGATCCACCCAATCAAATAAAATCTTGTATTCTTCTGGTTGTACCGATAGGACTTTCCTATAAGTGTTAATAGATATCAAAAGACAGAGAGACTAGTTATTGTTTATCTACATGGGCATATAATTTTTTTGTTGTACACCTTACATTTAATTCCTATCGCTTTAAAAGACGGTGCTTGATTATGAATTCTGTTTTACTATATACTTACTGTATAAGCAGAGAGTAATTTATTCGTATCTCCTTATTTAAAAAAAAGCTAGCTTTTAATTGTAACATCGTTATCATACTTACAAGTGCGTATTTTAACAAATAAGTATACTTTACTAGCGTTACTGCGAAGTAACCTATACTACTAATATTTTTATTGTAACGCGAAAACTAGAAACTAATTTTTACCCAAAGGACAAGTATGATCATGTAAACTAACTGAAAACAAACTATCAATATCTAGGTATGTTTTAATAAAAGCAGATAATTTATTCATATGGCTTTTTCTTTTAAACCTAGAAAGGGAAAACACATTCTTTCAACTGACAGAATGGACGAAGATAATTTATTAGTAGTAGTACAAAAACTAGCGGAGCATGTTTAAAAAAAAAATCAGTCTCATTACATTGAATTTAATCTTATAATTTACTACATAGGTTAGAAACCTTTGTCTATTATTTGTCCATTCTCAGCAAGCGAAACAAGACGTTACAAAGACCATGCGTTGCACTCCAGTAGAACTATGTAAGAAATCAGCTCCTTGATGTAAATAATGGTTGAATTAACCTAAGTTTTAAATTAAGCTGAATAATTGTTCAAAGAACTCAGAGTCACCTATGAATGTTTTTATTACTAGAAAACAACAAAGATAAATTGGCATTTTTAAATTTTTGTTATTTTTACGTAAGCTACACAATAAGTTATTCGAGCTCTATCCACTGCGAGAAATCCAACCACGGATTTCAGCTCTATAATTCCGTCAACTTACTCATTAACTAACTACATATACAATATTTTAAGAAATTATTTTTAGCTAGTTGTCCTTTTCAAAATTGTTATAAAATAAGAACATATAATAAAACTTAAAACAAGTACATATCTTTGTTAGTTGAGAAAGAAACCTGCCAAAAGAAAATATATACATGTGTATGAAATAACATTTAGTTAAAGTTCGATTTAGGTCTTAAAGCTAAACTTTACATAACTTTTATCCATCTAGTATCTATTCGATATTTAAACAGTACGAAATAATTTAAGATAAGTAAATGCTGCATCCAAATGCATTTTTAAGTTAAACGGTACAACAAAGTGGGATCTGAAGAAATTTTAAAAACTAAACTTATAAGGTAGTTAGCAGAAAGTAATTATAAGAATTAGACGTTGTAAGATAGCAAACTCAAAATATATTGTAAGAAATAAATGTTGCAAAATGGTATACTAAGAAAAAATATTTAGAATTAAACGTTACAAAACATCAAGTTTACAAAAAAGTGAAAGAATTAATCGCTGCTACCAAATAGTCACTTGTAAGAATAGAAACACATGAAAGCTGATGTTTCTTATTTAAAAAAATATAAACTAGATAAAACGTTTATCTCAACTAGCATCTTTTGTCAACAGTTCTTATTACATATATGCTATTACGCATTATAATTTATCTCGAACGAATCTCCGACTTATGTTACGTTCGTTAACTATTACGATTTCAAATAGCCAGAAATTTTAATTTTAATTTAAAAGTTAATTGAATGTCAATATGTGTCAAATGTATTATATTTGACAACAAGACTGATATGCACAATTTTCTTTCTTAACACAAATATTTTTTAGTATACAAACAACGATACAATTTATAATTACGGTTTTTACAAATAACAGTTTATATACAAGAGTTTTACAAACTTACAAACAATAATGAGTTTTCAATCTGGTCTGGAACTGAATATTTTATCGACGGTTCACGACGAGCGAATTAATTCCGAGTTGATATTGTTATACTTCTATTGATGGAAAAGCTAATTAGCTCTATACCTGACGCGGTTTATAAGCTCACTTTTTACTGAGGAAGATAACTAAGGTCCTCGTAGAAGTAACAAAGTTCAAAGTTAATTGTTAATTCTCCAAAGCTGAATGGTTTATAATCTTCGAAGCATATAAACATTCCTGGTCAATTTCTTTAGTTTTAATATTAATAAGTGTTAATTATAATGATAGATTCCGAGATTTATAGTATACTGACTCTAGATGACCAACAATATTATACTACTGTCTCTCTCTGCGTCTTGCAATAGATAGCTTTTATATTCATTAGGCGAGATTCTCTAAAATTCACTTTGCAACAATATTTGAAGATACGTTAATGCTTTCATAAAACATATATCGTTGAGTCTTACACTCAAGAATCTTCTACGAAGTTATAGGACAGGCAAGACTTGCGCAATGCACATTTAAAAATATGAGTTACGTACATATCTAAATATATTAAACCGAAACAATCATATATGTAAAAATAATATTAAATAATTTACAATGCATATACACAATCTGAGTAATACTCAACTCTTCTTTAGTTGTTGTAATTCAATTCAATTTCTTGTAAGCTCACCTGAGTAATCTTTCATAAAAATCGTAAACACACCGCAGTGTCTTGCAGTAATTAATTTCTGTTATGTACAAATCTTCAACTATGCTGAACTGTTCATCCCATCCTGGATAAGAAAAACATTCTGTACTATATAGCTGTCTTAAGTCTGAATTATAACGAATCAGTACAGGCTTATTGTACTGATTCAAAAAGAGAGGTTATTCATTGGTAATACTTTGGTTGTAAATCGAAGACTAGAAACTTAACATTCACCCCTGTTAACAAATTTTCAAATTGTTTTGTTTTCGAAATGCAGTAAAACCTGTCTAAGCGGGAAACTGCATAGGGCGGAAACCTCTACAAGCCGGAAATATCAAAATTTTGCAGCATTATCTTAAGATTTCTCTTATAAAAGGTTCTTTATATGGCAGAACCTGCGTAACGCGGATGTAAAACTATCTTTCACCTACCTTATCTATCAACAAGTAGGATTAGAACCTGAGTAAAGCAAAAAAATGTTTTTGATTAAATATTAATTTCTTATTTAATGTGTTTTTCTTTTAGCAAAGCCACATCGAACTATCTGCTGAGCCCATCGAGAGGAATCGAACCCCTGATTTTCGCGTTATACTTCGGTAGACTTACCGCTATTTTAGCGGGAGCTTCTTATTTAATTATTTCTTTAAATATTAATAAATTCTTGTTTATTTAATAATGTGTTTAAATATTAATAAATTCTCGGACATTTTGTTACAGTAAGTATTGGTTAAATATATTCTGTTCTTCTTTCTACCGTCATTATTTTTGCAGTTAAATTAGATTCATGATTTGTAGAAACATATTTGTATTTTAAGAGCAAAATTCCACTCTTTAAATAATTCTAACGAAACAAACAAATTCCTATCTTCCCTAATTTTAAAATTAGGGAAAATTTACTTAATACCCTCATTTTTAAAAAAGCTATTAAATACCCTCATTTTTAAAAGTCGTTTGTTACGACTATTCTAGTGAAATCCAAACTCTGATTGAGAAGATTGATGCAAATGAACCTGTGAACGTTGACAAGAATGTTTTAACAGAAACCGATGAAACTTTTTAAAATCCACAATAGAATCGCAAGATGGTAAAAGTGTTAGAGATTCGGAAGATGAACAAAATGGAAAAGATAGTGAGGAAATAGAAATTCCTGTTCATCGCAAGTGTTAAGTTATATTAACGCTATCAAATTGTACGCAAGAATGAAGTGGGAAAATGAACTTCATAAAAAAGCCGTAGAATTGGTGTTCTCTTTCAACCGCATGAGAAAGTCCATTAAAAAAAACGAAACAGTTCAAATTGGGCACTTTCTTCAAATAAATTTGATTAAGATTTTGTGTACTTATGTATATTTTGAATGTCTATTTTTGTTATTATTCTAATAAATATAGCATAAACAGTATAATAACTTTATTCACAAACGTCTTACTTCCCTTAAGTCAAGTAAGTTTAACGTTCTGCTCAAAAATTATATATAATTAAGGAAATACATGTTCACCGTCTAAACCGGAAAATCTGGTAAGCTGGAAGCTTTACTCGGTCCCGTGCGATTCCGCCTTAGCCAGGTTTTACAGTATTTAGTTTTCACGCACAACATGTACATATTTCACAAATTTACTCATAGTTGTGATGACATTACACGTCGTAGAAAAAAGGTTCAATGGTTCATTTTTTAAAGTACAATTCCATTCTTTGTCAGATTTTGAGTATAACAAAAATCGCGTTAGTAGTAACAACGAATAATGTCTCAAGAATCGATAGTTCTTGCAGTTTATATACATATACAACCAAAACAACTTTTCAGCATTATGAATAAAATTAAATTTACGAAATATCTCAGTATATTACATTCAAGCTGAAATGATTTGAAAAAAAAGAAACCTTACTGTTATTGCAAATTCAGTCATGTTCTCATTTTTCTCCGCTTTAACTAGTTCAATGTTTACCACCACGTAACGCTCTTCACTAAAAATACGAAAAGTAGAAAATAGTAGCACAAGTATGTCTCGCAGCCCCCAGAATTGTGGGGATGGGGCTGAAATGTAACTACAATATAAGGAACTAATTGCTTAGTTTGCCCCTGATAAACAAAAGGTCCCAGCTTTCGAAAGCACTCAGTTTATAATGTTTTTATTCATTTCTATAGGAAACTAAATGTAGGGGTCCAATCACTCTTCTTTTTAGTTACGCCACTTTTTGAGACTATTAGTAATTTAATTTCTATCAAAAACTCAGTAATAGTGAAAATAGTATAAGCAGTAATCAATGAAGCTCAGGCTATAGTGTTTTTACACAGAAAAGTTTAACTGTATAAATAAGACAATAAAACCAACTGGATTGTATTAGTATTTTAATTGTGATTTTACCACCAAGAACGACTACTTTCTGCTTCAGTTTAGAACAACTAGAAATTTTTGCCCTGTAGATTATGCACATTTACTATTTGATTTCTTTTTGTTTTTATTCGTACTTAAAAAAGTACAAGATTCTGCTGCTAAACTTCAAAAACAAATAGTCTCAAGTTCAATGAGACCCGAAAATTAAAGGCAGAAATTACCAATTAAACTTACAGTAATTTAAACATTTTTTTTTTAGATTTACTTCGATAGCTAGCAGATTTGTAAAGATACACACTTCATAATATCTAAATAATATTTTCTTCCAACGACAACAAGAAACTGCACCTGAACGTGAATTTTTCATTGTTAGACTTTCCTCTATCAAAATCTCTTGACCATCTAGGAGAGTCGCTTGAGCTGTCTCTTTGATGGGAACTCCAGTGTCTAACAACTTGGCGACCGGCTCTTTTAGACCAAGTTCATGAATTGTTGGTTGCAAGATTTCCCAGATCTGCATTCCATTTTCTCCTAGCACCTGAGAAAGGACAATTTTGAAAAATATAAATATTGTTTAAATTGAAGAAATAAAGTCAAAACGCTTACGTAATGTTATAAAACTAATTATTTTCAATTCATTAATATTTCAGCGAATATTAGCTTTCATAGTCTACTTACACTTTATAAGATTTTGATAACTGCTTCATATTCTTCACCCATGTATAGCTACAACAGATGTTTAGTACATGCAGTGTGAAAGATATATGATGTCTATATCAACACGTGCCTGCTAGTCGTTTGTTGTATGGCATACAAGTGCAAAGTAGGTTATGACGCATTGCTAGTTTTATCATTCACTACTTAATAGGAACAATGCTGTACATTCTAACCCGAACTGTTGGTTTGAAGAAGGTACAAACAACTAACAAAAGTTACAAAATTTCATAGTCATACTACTTAGTTTTTATTTTGCTATAAACTGCGAGCGAATTAAACTGATAATGTTGCATTTTATTAGCATTTGTTGCATGCTTCGATATGACTACCATTTTTTTGCGTTTTATTGTTTTCATGATTTACTGCTTTCTCTAAACTTTTACTGTAACTTTATCTATTAGAGAAACGATTAAACAATTCATTATATACTTTTTAAACTTATATATCTATGCAAAAAGATCCAGGTGTAGTCTGTTGATTATCGTGTCCAGCTGTATTTCGGAAGATCCGTGGTCAGAGTTCCACTGAACATAACATGCCCCTCACTATCAGATTCGTAGGTAATAACTGTTATAGTTAATATTCTGCTACGAGTAGCAAGCAGACTACTTATTGGTGGACCTGTTTTCTGGACAGCAGCTCAAAATTAAGAATGGCTGTTCCCGAAACCTTGACGTGTGTGTTTATTAAAATAAATGTTTCTCTATGTGTCTGGTCTTTTTTCGAATTATTCTTACAAGTGTGTCGTGAATAATTTTACCTCCCTTTTGATCTCCATCTTCACTAATATTAACACGTGTACGGTGTCTTTAGTTAAAATTAACATGTGTACAGTGTCTTCGGTTTGTTTTAATACCTCACTCCATCAAGTCGTGGAGAGATTAGCGCTAATGTCCAGAGTTCGATTTCCCATGGAAGAAAGAGCACAGATAGCCCATTGGGTTAGTAAGAAAGCAAACTTTTATTGTTATTTGATTTTATAAAGCTGTAATTTGTACCTTATATATTTTATCGACTTCGTTAAGTGTTTCCTAGGAACTGCTTTCAAAAAACAAATGACTACAAGATAAAAACTTCAAACTCATCAAACTGACATTCAAGACAAAACCGTTTCATTTCACAAGAACATTTCAATGAATTAAATATTGTTGCCTTCAGTAACGCATATTAAATATAATGAATCAGTTCATCAAAGTTTTCATTTAAATAATCTCCAAGGGTTGACTACATTAATAGGATTTAACAATTGGGTCTTCAAAATCACACACTGTCGCTCCGCGTTTTCTCAATATGTAGTTCGTTTCATCCTAGAAAAGCTATTACAATGATTTTATAGTTAAATAAATATATATGTTAGTAATGACATGCACATTTATCAGGGAATCGTCACACGGCTTTGTTAATCGATGTGAGAAGTAATTTCATTTACTGCTGGTTAAAAACGCGAGTCAAGTAAGTGAATGCTTGAATACACTGTAGCTTTGGACCGTCTCATTCGTTTCAAGTAAAAAGAATCACGAGAAAATGTTATATAATCAATATGATTTAAGGAAATATTTGGAAAAGAGAACTGATATATTTAAGTTTCGTTATGTATTTTAGTAAGTTGTGCATATATTTTACTACAGAATTTGTTTGTTTGGAATTTCGCACAAAGCTACTCGAGAGCTATCTGTGCTAGCCGTCCCTAATTTAGCAGTGTAAGACTAGAGGGAAGGCAGCTAGTCATCACCACCCACCGCCAACTCTTGGGCTACTCTTTTACCAACGAATAGTGGGATTGACCGTAACGTTATAACGCCCCCACGGCTGGGAGGGCGAGCATGTTTGGCGCGGCTCGGGCGCGAAACCGCGACCCTCAGATTACGAAGCGCACGCCTTAACGCGCTAGGCCATGCCGGGCCCTTACTACAGAAAACTTTGTTTACAGTCACATCAGTATTAGCATTGTATGAAAACATCAAATGCAAACAAAATGTGCATTTTTTATATTTTAAAACTGCTTTATGACATATTATAGCTATATAAACAAGCTAAATACGTGATATTAATTATTTTCTCATTTTTATAATACTAATATATTTCCATCCAACTGTTAACAGTATTCAGTTCTGCAAGTTTCGTAATGATATAAATACTTTCATTGAGTGATTAGTACTCTTAGTCCTAGTAATTCTATCTACAATTCGCATCCCTAGATCAAGCAAAACTTATACATCAATTGTATATAACAATTCAAGAAGCATTCATGTAACAGCTGTGTTAATAAGACCAAGCAAAACTCACGCACCAACTGTATACATCAATTCAAGAAGCATTCATGTAACAGCTGTGCTTATCAGACCAAGCAAAACCCACATACCAATTGTTACACCAATTCAAGAAGCATTTATGTAACAACTGTGTTTATCGGACCAAGTAAACTTCATATAATAATGTACACCATTCCAAGGAGCATTCATGCAAGTATGTTTATTAGATCAATTAAAGCTCATACAACAATTATCTACACCATTCCATGAATCATTCTCGAGTCACGAATAACCGTGTTCATCAGATCTGGCAAAGCTCAAACAAAAAACAACAACTGTACATCATTATAAGGCTCGAATAGCCTAGTTCTTTACGCAAATAAAAGCCAAGGAACCAAACCACCATTCCAAGAAGTAAGTATTAATGTAACAATTGCGTCCAAGCATCTCTCATATAATAGCTGTGTTCTCTAAACCAAGCCACGCTCATACAAAAGTTGCGTCCACCACTTCAAGTAGTGCTATGGTAAACACTACATTTGGTATTTTCAAGTATTGCTTACGCAGAATTGCATCATTGAAACATGATGTAACAACACTATCCGCCAGACCAAAATATGTAAATATAGAACATGCCGTATAACTTTTGTTTTTGAAGAAGCACGAACTACAAATTGTTTTTATTTAATACGTTTATCAGAACAGATTATTGTAACATTTCATTTTCTGCTATTTTTTCTCTCGCTAGAGACAAATACTCCATTATTACAGAAAAAAAGTTATGTTTACCTCTGGTACCTCTCCCCACTAGCCTAGCCAGTACCAGTGAAGGCTGGTACTTCTCCTTATTAGCCTGGCTCTAAATATGTGGAAAAATACCTTTGCTACACGATGATCAGCTGTTACGTTTTTGTTCATAAAATGTAGTCTGATACATATTTTGTTAAAATGTGTTGCAAGAACCACTAAGTTTATTCTACGAGAAAGTAACAACGATACATTCCATTTGTGTCCATCTAATGTATTTTATTGACCCAAAACACACACGAAACATAGCATTTATTGTTTTAACCTCTTGAATTTTTACGCTTGTTAATAGTGGTGACAAATGATTATCTATATGTAAACTTAAGTCACACTAACGTGTCATTTATTTTATTGTATCTTCACTTAATAGCAAATTTCAGGCCGTAAGTAATATTTCTTTTTACAAAACTTTTACGCATTTCTTATGTATACGTGTTCTGTTTCTTCTACATACTTTTTATTAACAGTTATATATATCATATTGTCAGTTATGTATTTCATTACAGTTTCAAATGTCGATGGCATTTCGAGTTATTAGAAAAACAATTTATTTTGTATTTAAAAAACAATAAATATTTCTAAACATTCAATTGATTTAACAATAGTAAAGTGTGAAATACAGAATTTCAAATACTAAAACAACAACAACAAATGTTTTGTACCAAAAGCTCAAACATTCAACAGAATTTCCTTGTTTTCCTTCTCTACTTGATTAAAATATTTCGTTCGTTTTTATCATTAACTCTCCAAGTGAGATGTCACAGGCTAGACAGTGCAATAGCCAAAAGCCAAAGGCGTTGTTATGCCATGTCTAAGGAATTGTCGGCTCTTTTACTTACTTCTAGGTCACAATAACTTTAGTACTAAGAACATACCTTAGGCTTTCAGAACATTACACGTGTACACCTGCAGAGTGGTAAGAAAAATAAGGCCAACTTTGTTTTATTCTTAAAGGCACATAATTTAAGGTCTGAGTTATCTTCCGTTCGTTAAGATAACTGTTTTGTAAACTATGTAAATGTTAGGTCATGATCGTAGAGAAATGTTTGACAGCGATACAAATTCATGAAGTAATAATTAAATTAAATTGCAATTAATTACATAAAATTAAAACGGCAGTCCATGTTAACCAGAGGAATGTATTATAGAAGGATAACAGCGAATGACTGGATCATCATATTCATCTACTTTTTATCCGATCTTAAGCAAATATGGCTTTTCATGTTAAAGCTTAGATGCACAGCAAATCTAAAACATTTAGTTGAACGTACATTTAAAACACATAGTATACACCATAGTATATCATGAAAAATCGTTGTCCGATGCTCAAGTGCTGGTATATTTTCTTATATTTTACTCGCTTCCAAAGCAAATGCTTGTTTTTGTGACTGTTGTTTGCATCTTACAGAATGAGCGAAAGATTAAGATATTTCAGCTTCTCTATTTCATTAGATGTTGTTTTAAGAATGGTAAGTCACGTAACACGGAAGCATCATTTTGATTGTTATATATCCATCACTGGATGCTATCTTAAATCGTGATTAACCAGAATACTATGTTATGTGAATAGGAAACTGGTTTTGGATTATTTGTGTCTGCCACTGTATTTTATTACTTAAATTGTGATTACAGAATACTGAGCTATGTGACTTGGAAGCTAGTTTTGGATTAATTGTATGTGTGTCAGTGAATGCCATTTGAAATTGGAGTTAAAGAGCATACTGAGGTTTGTGACTTGGAAGCTAGTTTTGGACTAGTCTGTTACTGGACTTTATTTAAATTGTGATTACAAAATACTAAATTTTATAAACTGAAAGCTTATTTTTAATTGTTCGTACGCGTTATTCAATTTTATTTGAAATCATTCATATAGAATATACTCTTTTAGTAACCTTACAGTTAACAGCTAAAACGACTTTCAAGAGATGCTATGGGTCCAAACCTTTGTTTAGCAGTCAGTGACTTAATATTTGAAAATAAAAGTTGTATTTCTGTCATAGTAATTTCTAAAAACCCTCACTCTCTCACGGGTAGAAATAACTCAAAACTTCCACACCACTGAAATATCACTAAACCACCACCGAATCAAGTGCAGAAATAGCTCAAAATCACTCCAATCACTTTCTATGACCATTAACCAATTATTCAAGCCTAACATCTTTTTTTTCTTCACTCACTCACTGAGAAGCGTTTTTCTTCTCTTGAGACGCTGCAACAAATAATATTACAGCCAAACAATGGAAGAAAAGCAACAGTTGTTAGTCACGATGGTCATTTAAATGTTCAGTCCTAAAAAGTCGAACGAGAGAGACATTTACAGATATTGTAGAAAAAACTCAGCTTCATTTATATCTAAAATGACTTCTTTACTTCAAGAAGTTCGTATGATTAATTTCATTTTGCTTTTTACTTGCTTATATTACTCATTTCATATTTTAAATTTTCATATTTTTCGGGTAAAAGCTTATATTCTTTTTTTTCGAAAATTAAAATGTTCTGGAACGAAAATATTTATCTTTTGTGCTTTTAAGTTCTTCCAAGCAACTAGTTAGTTAAAAAACTATTCAACATGTGTTGTTTGTAAGTTTTAAATATTTACTGCATGTTTTCCAATCATTTACGTGTATTTATGAGATCGTAACCTCTATTATTTCTTAAAAGTTAAAATACCTTAAAAATCCTCATGTCTGATGCCTTTACTTACATAACATGTTTATTTTTCACATTATAATGCGTCTCACTGTGATATAGTTTTCCACAAGACTTTGAACTCGTTCCATCCTAAACAAGATGGAGTTTTTTTTATCATTTTAAGTATTTATATTTAAGGTATGTATCTAATTCTTATGCAATTTTTAAATCCTGACGTTCGTTTATTCTCTGCATAGGGTAGGCGTTGCACGTGACAAGCACAAAGCATTTTTTTATTTATCTTAATTGAGAGGGTGTATTCTAAAGTTATAATCTGAATGCTAACTCAGACATTTAAAAGAACGCTTTCCTTGCTTTATTAAAGTCTGAATACGCTGTTTGCATACAAATGAAATAGTTCTTATTCATGTTACCGTACTTTACCACTAGGGTTTCCGAGTCCTTGGCTCGTTGTGATTAAAAGTGGAAAAGGTGAGAAAAAAGTAGGACGTGTAAAAAGACAGAGATTTTTAAATTCTAAGCCAGTGTAAATCGCTAGCAGTTAATGGGTCTTTTAAACAAAACATACTGGATTCCTGTTCCACGTATAATTACAAATTATTTCTAACTACATTCTTTGGTAAAACTAGGCTTTACAAAAACTGTCCCTGTTCATTACTCTCAGTCTTTTCCAACTTTGGTTCATTATCCTTTCAAGACTGTGTTTTATTTTATTTCATTTTTGTTTCACTAAAAAGTATGATTGTAATTTATTTATTTCTTGCAGTGGATATTTTAGAGATGTGCCTTGGAAGGAAAAATGCAAAACATTTTAATGTTGTGCACTATTTTTGTAAAATTATCTTTAACTGCGTGTTGACTGCTGAAAAAATATAATCATAACGCAGATTTTGTAATTAAAATGTTGGTTAACATGTTTCTTTTTTGCTATCTGTATGGAAACATCCAAAAGCGACTTCAAAGGATTTTGTACCTCTAATATTAAACCTTTATTTCTAATGTGCCAGTTTACAGAAAATTTCACATAATCATCTTGATACGAACATCACAAAGAAAAGAGGCAATTAAGAAATCAATGTTTGCTTCCCTTCAGTTTACATTTGAATGTATTTCTTTAGCAAACTTTCATAATGTCGTTCTTATATTTATAAATTATACGTTTTCCCTGCACCTCTCTCTCTCATAATGTCCATAACATATTGGGAAAAATATTTGAACAAATAGTAGATTTAAAAATCAAAGGCAACATTAGGTTTAATTTTCACTCCACTAGGTGTTTTGTAGCCAGTTGAGACGAAAATCTTACCGAGTATTGAAACCTGAAGTACAGTGAGCGAAACCTTGTAGAAAAAGAACGTCAATGAAATGTTTCTTATTTTCTTTATTCTCTTATCGCAGTTTTTATATCTTATAGCCAGAATATATTGTAGATATTGTAGAAATAGAAACGATTGTTTTGTGTTGTTAATATCATTATTAAAATTTATCCGAGTAAAACTTTCAAAAGGCCAAAACAATTTTGAATGTTTCTTATTCACGAACATATAAGCATCTATACACACATATATGAGTATTATGAGTGTATGTGGTTGATTTTAATTGTACGTATACAGAACCTCACCCTGAATGAACACAGAAATTTGTTTGTAACGTAAGTTAAAAAGTCAAAATACTTCAAACTTTTCTTTTGTCGATTTCATAAATCGTACTCTGTCTACACTATTTCGTTATAGTGTTTTTGTTTCTGTAAAACAACAACGACATTATTACATTTGAAGATCAAGCATGTTTACCTGAAAATGACGAATTACTAAATAACAAATAAATACACACAGAACACATACACACGTACAGACATGAAATCTGAAATACACACAATGATGTTGAAAGAGAGGTGTACTACAGTTTCTAAGTATTTTACCTGTAAAATGTTTTAATATATAAATTATGTTTAACTATTAGTTAAATTTTGTTTATCCAGGCACATGCTTACAATACATACACATATATATACAGAGAGAGATATAATTAGTGACGATTATATCCGTAAAGAAAAAAAACAAAAACAACAACACGTATGCCATTTTATACTTACTTTCCTAGTTTACCGAAAGATGGCGTAAATCATGACTTTACAGAAAATATATACTACTCTATACTTCATATCAATATGTAGTCGACTTATCAATCCACTTTAGCTAGGTCACAGACGTGCTCATCATATATTTATTTTTTACTCGGTTAACAACTATGCTACTCTTGTTCCCACTTCTTCTAACGTCTATATACATGTAATATACTCTTTATCTTCAGTATTTTATTTATTTGTATACGATCGTTTTCCATTATTTCTAGCATTCTTACAAAACTTCTATGTTCTCCATTATTAATTTTATGCATAACCAAATATACTATAGTATATTTCAAAGAATAATAAACTGCTATACGACCAGAAAATACAAATTGTTATGCAATATTTTACGGCTAACTTTGTCACTAATAATACAATGTAACAATTTTTTTTTTACTTTTCTTGTTCCTGGGCAGAAAATGTTATTTCCCAATTGCTTATGTCTAAAGTAAATGGAAAAGACCTATTTTTCTCTTCAAACTTTGCTTCTGTGATTTTGGTAATGAAATTTTCAAACTCATCCATTTTCCAGAACATTTCAGGTAGATTCAATGCTGATTAGCTGATAGAGAATTTTAAAGAACTTTCTAGAATGTTGTAGAACTTACGAGAATTTCAACAATCTTTTAGAATTTTCTATAACTTTCCATAGTAATATATACATATATACAGGGGCTCACCAATTCAGTTTAGTTCTAGCTGCCTAAGTGAACACACAGACCTATCTGATTTTATCAGAGGTGGTATCAAGAAGCTGCAAGCATTCTGCTATGTATGTGGTCAATTTATCAAGACAAGAGCGAAAAAGTACTCTGTGACAACATCTGCTAAAATGTGTGAAGCCCACAAGACATATTTCGGCATACCTGTGGGGGATGAAGACAAACCCTGAGCACCTCATTCTACCTGCGAGCACTGAAAAAAAACTCTAGAAGGTAAGACGGACAATTTTTGCTTGCTCGAAAAGTAAGATTTTATATCATACAAATTTCAGACCTTTTAAAATTTAAATATCTTCTGGTGCACCTCAAAGAGGAATACAACAGCGTCAAGGCCTTGCTAAAAGCCTTGAAGTATGATGAGTATGGCTGGGAGGTGATCGGAGACTTCAAAATGGTGACATTCCTGATGAGTCTCCAAAGAGGCTTTACCAAGTTTCCCTGTTATCTTTGCCTTTGGGACAATAGGGACACTGCAGCGCTCTACAAAAGCGCTCTACTGGCCACAACGGGTCGAGTTTTTTGTGAGAAGTCACAATGTCAAGTGTAAGCCACTAGTGGACCTTCAGAAGGTGTTGTTCCCACCATTGCACATAAAATTATGTCTTATGAAACAATTTGTCACAGCTCTTGATAAGGAGTCTGCAGTCTTCACGTACTTTCGAGACTTCTTCCCTAAGCTGTCTGAGGCATAGGTCAAGGCTGGTGTCTTCGTTGGACTACAAATAAAGAAGACCCTGGAGTGCTCAGAATTCCCCAAGAAGCTCAGTAGGAAGAAAAAACAGCTTGGAGCAGCATTGTCGCAGTGGTTCGGTGCTTCTTGGGCAATCACAAGGCCAAAGATTATGTGGAACTGGTTGAGGCTCTGGTGAAGAACTGCGGCAAAATGGGCTGCAGGACGTCTCTGAAACTCCATATCCTTGACGTTCATCTTGATAACTTCAAGGAGAACATGGGAGCATACTCAGAGAAGCAAGGCGAGCGCTTCCACTAAGATATACTGGACTTTGAACGCTGCTACCAAGGAGCGTATAACAAAAACATGATGGGAGACTATAATTTGGGGGCTGATACATGAAAGTGATTTACGTTACAGTCGCAAATCTCGAAAAATTACTCACTTCTAAACATTTTTGTATAACTTTAGTATAAACATATGTAAATACATTTGCTTCAGCTTTGTTTTTACTATATTTTATCCGAAGATTAATAAAAACAATTTCAATAATTACTGAAAAGTAAAAAGCATTCAAAAGTATTTTATTAGCAATTCTCTATAATACTAAAAGCCTTTATGACTATATTTATACACACAATACTAGTATACTATGTTTCTGCCAAAAAATAAGTTAGAAAAAGAACCGAAACCTCTGTAACATT
This sequence comes from Tachypleus tridentatus, assembly GCF_004210375.1. Classification (NCBI taxonomy): domain Eukaryota; kingdom Metazoa; phylum Arthropoda; class Merostomata; order Xiphosura; family Limulidae; genus Tachypleus; species Tachypleus tridentatus. The sequence continues at coordinate 13,989,424 of NC_134832.1, read as the reverse complement.
TTTCTAACTTAACAGTTACTGCTAAACAACTCATTTCTGAACGTTTTTCTTGAAAACATTATATGTCGTACAACACTCATAAGCTATATAATGTTCCCTAATTTTGTAGAAACACAAATGTTAGTGTCCGTAACAAACATTCTAGTTTTCGTTTCATACAGTATACAGTTAATGAGTTTCTCAATCAACCATTTTCATTATGTTTAAAGCTAAACAGAAAACATAGCTATTATGTTTATACGTTCACATGGATGTGCATATGATACAGACAGAAAACAGAAACAAAAGAGTCACTGAACTTTGATATCTACTAAGCATCCCAAATTACAATAATTGACCTTAACTGACATTTACCTAGATATGCAAATGTTTCGCACTTATTATTCTAAGCCATAAGTTTAATAATATTTAATAAGAACTGTAAGGAACAGGACGATAATAAATTCTAGTTTAAAACACATGCCCATTCTGGTAAAGTTGTTTCACATTATGGCTTATGATATTGGTTTAGACTTTATAAATGGCTTCTTTAATTTTCTTCTTATACGTTGTCAAATACGTGTTTTTGCGCAGATATGTTAATTTTTCTTTTTATATTAAAGCGACGATCAAACATTAAAGGGCACTTTAATTTGTAGAAAATGTTACATTTGGTAAATTATAATAACAATTAATATCATAGAGTGTTTACTAATTCTGCTGTTAAAAGAGAATACATCATAAAATGAAGCAAAATTAAATGTTCTTGGTAGTCACGAAAGTAACACAAAATATATAAGTACGCAACATTAGAAGTTCATAGCTTCTTTCTAGCAATGACATTAGTACCTGAGTAAAGAAGCATTTTATGCTAGTATAATAATAATAGGTTAGCAAACAACGATTTATAAATATAAAGAGGAATTTTATCGATGGTGGGACACGATACATGTTTCAACACTATTGCAAAATATAAAAATCTGTGACGTGAAAAATTCAGACCTTCAGTGTTGCAATAACATCAATTTTATACACGAAACAAAAACTTATGTCCCATATAATCACGAGACAAGAGTAATTACAAGCGTACGTGACAAGTGATCTATCTTTTCTTGAAACGAGGGTAAATGTAAGCGTATGTAACAATGGTCATACTGAGAACCTACTATAATTTGTAGTGTTATTTTAACCCAACTTATTATTGTTCTGAATTAACATAGTACAATCTATAATATCAGCACTTTCACTGATCAGAAGTTCAAACAACGGCGTTTTTATCATGATGTTTTAAAAACGTTTATAAGTTAATTGTAAAAACAACCAGTTGTAGGTTTTAAAACGTCGAGGAGACTTAGAATATCTTCACTTACATATTTTTAAATCAAATGTAAAGTTATCATAATATGTCTTAAACTAAATGTAATATCCATTAGTCTCTCTATCACAGTCGTTAAATATATAAGAAACTGTGTAATAAATTTTAAACAAACATAGAATATTTGATAATACAAATTCTTGGTACCACTTTGAACAAGAGGGCCAGTGCTCCGATAACTCAGCTATACACTAATCATATTGAATGCCACATACTTATGTCATTTATGTTATTTATAGTCTGGTTTAATTCTTTATTCACTTGATGTAAAACGTATTCTATTAAACTTGAAATTTTAACTTAAAAATAATTTATCACGTATTAACTTATGATATTTTAAATATTTATTCACCATCGAAAGGCAGCTCCAGTAAAAGCTGAATCAACTATACTGAATGTAGCGCCCTCTTTTGAGAACTTTATAACATTTACTTTAGTAAAGGAGAAAAAAAAAGAGAGAGTGAACTGTAGAAATGTATACTATCCGTATCACTACATCTTCAATTCATTCAACACTCATGAATATTAAACATTTTACAGTTAAAGCTTTGAGAAATTAATCCAGCATATGTTTTCCACGCATCTTCTTTCATATTCGTATTACAGTATTTCACCTAACCCATTACAAAAAAATTGTATATAATGTTTTAGAATATGCTGTATTGGACTCATATAAAAGGATGTACGTAATTGAGCAAGCTGATGAGGTGTTCATATTTAAACGATTTTAAACCCAAATGATTGTAGTCAACATTTTTCTTTTCTCTACGAGCAGTTATCAACCAGTAAATTACTTTGTTTCAAAGTATTTTTGGCCAATAACGTGTAATTTTGGTAATTAAATGCCAAAAATTAAGCTGATAGGTGTAATCATATGGTGTCAACGTTTAATGGTTTGTATTTCTAAGACCTTAAGAGTAAAAGCAAAGAAAGACATTATACATGTCAAACACATTACATCTGCCATATCAGTACCAGGGTGTATTAGGCTATCTCTCCCTAATTTAGCAGTGATTAGAAGAATGGCAGCAGGTCAACACTACTCACCCCCAATTATTGAGCTACTCTGTAACCAACGGCTAGTGAAACTAATCGTCATATTATAACGCCCCCATGACTCAAAGGGCTACCATATTTGGTGACTGGAATTCGAATTCGCGATCTTCTAATTGCAAGTCGAGCACTTTAACTATCAGACCATGCTAGGTCAGAAACGACAGACATAGTAGTATTTTAGACGCTATATATATTATAAATGAATAAATATTTAATCGAAAATAGCATTTTCTGACAGTCTTTGAAAGATAATGTTAGGGAAACTTCGGGAAAGAATTTATACAATTTAAATACAGAAATGTTTCTAGTTAACAGAGAGACTTGAGTGTTTAATGAACTGTAAGAGTAACATTAAAATTATTTAAGAAACTTAATTGTGTTGGATTAAACATATACTACCAGTTTTTACTTAACATCTCATAAAAGTAGAAGTTTAGTGAATTACCATATTGAGTCTAGATAGTAACAAGTACAGAAAAAAGAAGTGAATATAGGAATAGCTAATATTAATCCTATAAAACATTGCAAACATGATAGTAGGGATGGCATTTGCATCATCCATAAATAATAGCAGAGGAGAGAATTAATAAATAGCAATATACATATAAAACTATTCAGTCACAATTGGGTATAATTTATCCTATTTTTGTCTATTAAAGTTTACTTCCTGCGTGCCTATTTTATTATATAAGTATGATATAAGTGCCATCTCTGCTATCTTGTTAATATTGTTTAGAAGGATTGATATTAACCATTCCGATATTTACTTCCTTTTTAAAAAGTTTTCGTTACTGTTTTGCTGTTGTTTTTTTAATGCAGTGTGTCAATAGACATAGAAAGGTTGTATTTATAACCAACTTCTAAATACAGTGAGGGTCAAACCGTAATATTTATCTTTTATTATTGTCTGGAAATTCCTGTTTCAACATATCAGTGAAAGAAAGCTAACTGCAAGGGGTAACAATAAATTGTTTACACTAGAATTATGATTTTTAAGTTACTAGTAGTGTAACGGAGTTACTGATATATATTTATTTTAATATCGATGTTGGTTTTAGTTAAATATATATTTATAAATGTATACAACTTATATTCTTAACATGTATTGCGAAGGTCTCGCATGTTCTCTAACTTTGTAGAAGATTATCGAGCATAATAATCAACAATGTATATACCAATATTCTAAACACCTCCATCTTCTCTACTTCGAAATCTTCTGATAGTCAGAATAAAACTTCAACAATATCATAAAGGCCTGTCTTACATTTTTTTGTTAAAAACCCTGGTCATGTTATATCCGATTGTTAATGTTTGAAAAAGAAAAGGAGGCAACATTGAGCGTGTTCATTCGTGTCCATATATTGACGCAATTTCACCAGATCACCTGATGTTGTTAAACTGTTGTTAGCTAATGTTGTTAGGTAGGAACTTAGACGTTTTGTATCTGTTTGTTCTGCATTTTTTATGTTTGACAAATGATACTGCTAACTCCATACCCATACGTGTTCCACATGATACTGGGCGATTTAGTCATTATTGTTAGAGGTATACTGCCTCTAGGTTCGAGTTTTGTTATTGCTCAGGGTATTGAAGGTGGCTTCTTTTCACAACATTTATTTAACATCAGACCTGGTTTCGCAACCAGTTGTGGTTGGAGTAAGACCTACTTTGCAAGTTAAAAATATATCATTATTGTTGGGAAGCGATTTGGCTGGGGGAAAAGTTGTTTCCGAACTCAAAATGGTCAGTGAGCCAATCGGTGTTTCATCTAAGGATGATGTTGTTGTTGAGAAGAAACTAGCCGTGTTTCCCTCGTGTACTGTGGCTCGAGCTCAGTCTAATAAATTAAGTTCAAAACAAATGACAGACATGTATTCAGAGGACGATATTATATATTAGAGGGATCTTGTGAATAATTGCCCTATTGGCAATTAATCATTGAGTGACAATGAAAAATGTGAAGAATTTGGTTCACCTGGCAGAGTTCCGTTTGCTAAAAGTAAAATGATCGCCGAGCAAGAAAAGGATCCACAGAGCTCGTCACTATTTAAATATGCATTCCCAAATATGAAGTGGAGAAAGTTCTGAATTGCTACTTTTTCAAAAATTGGGTGCTCATGAGAAAATGGAGACCAGTAAATGTGCCACTTCAGAGGACTGGACTGTTATTTATCATATCTTTATTCCAAAAGCTTATTGTTCTGATATATTGAAATGTTCTTAAAAACTCCCTACGGGAGGTCATTCAAGTGTCAAAAAGACATGTAACAAAATTATAAGAGATTTCGTTTGGCCAAAAACCAGACAAGATTTTTCTCGGTTTTGTAAAACTTGTCATACATTTCAATTGGTTGGAAAGTATAACCAGAAAATTCCTAACCCAGCTTTTGAAAAAAATCTCAGATATGTGACTATTGATTTTGTTGATCCTAAAAGAAAAAAATTTGTGTTTAAACACTTTTACTTGCTATGTAATTTTATGATCATGGGATTATTTGTATTGATTGTGTCATTTACTGTTATTATTTGTGAAGTTGTATAATTCTTTGATAATGTATTATATTTAATGTATTGTTCACAACATATATGTTGTAAACGATTTACTATTAACTATTTATTTAAAATCTATGTTTATTTCATTTTAATGCATATTTAGAGATGCATGTAACTTGCAATGTTAAATATGCATGGCGAAAGTCCCACCTGTTCTCTACATTTATAGAAAATTCTTGAGCGTAAAATTCAGCAATATATATATATATATACATACATAAATACCAATAATACTGGGCCAACTGAACTTGCTAGAATCTCGCATTAAAGTTCATTCATCATAACAGGGAGACAGTTGGGTTGCTACAGTCAGGAAACTATAAACCTTGGAAGCTATAATTGTGATAAACACTTATACATCAGAAAACTACAGATATTTGACTAGGAACGTTTATATATTTGATATATTACAAACTGTTTAACTTCAGTAAATTAACTTCGGACGTTAGTAATTCTGTGAGGACATTAAATATCTTCGTCTGTAAAAATTCAGCTTGTAAGCAGCGTGAGGCCAGCCAAGAAAAAATAACTAACTAGATTAAATGGAGTGTAAAAATATCAACTGAAAATGAACTGACACGTTGTGGACCTGGACCGTCAATAAAATATTTAGTTATAGACCTGATAGAAGACTCAGTATAAATTGTAAGTTTGTAAAACTTTTGTATATAAATTATTATTTGTGATAACCATTATTATAAATTGTCTTATTGCTTGTGTATTAAAATATTTTTGTGTTAAGAAAATCTTGTGTGTATCGATTTTATTGGCGAATATCATAAATACATATTGACATTCAATTAAATTAAAATTTTAAACATAAATTTACAGTTACTTGAAATCGTAATACGTAACGTCCGTAGCATAATGAATTGAAAACTCCTTCGAGATACATTATAGCTTTCCAGAACCTCACCTAAAGTTTATAAATCGAGGCGCCAGGAGATAGTATAATACTGTTGGTCCGCTACAGTTATTATAATATAAACCTCATAAGCTATAATTGTGATAAACGCTTATTAATCGGGAAAGCACGGATATTTGACCAGGAACTTTATAGATTTCAAACATTATAAATCGTTCAACTTCAGAGAATTAACTTCGGATGTTAGTATTTGTATGATGACGTTAGATATTTTCGTCGGTGAAAAACTTACTTGTTCTCAGTCAAATGGATTGTACCTGTGTATGAGGCCCGGCATGGTAAGGTGGTTAATCTGAGAGTCGCAGGTTCGAATCCCCGTCACACAAAACAGGCTCGCCCTTTCAGCTGTGGGGGCGTTATAATGTGACGGTTAATTTTACTATTCTTTAGTAAAAGAGTAGCCCAAGAGTTGGAATTGGGTGGTGATGACTACCTGCCTTCCGTTTAGTCTTACACTGCAAAATTAGGGGCGGCTAGTGCAGTTAGCCCCCCGTTTAGCTTTGCGTGAAATTCACCACATGTATTAACATAGAATTAATTTGTTCCTTGTGAACCGCTGATAAAATATTCAGTTCCAGACGAGATAGAAGACTCAATATTGTTTATAAGTTTGTAAAACTCTCGTATATAAATCATTATTTGTAATAACTGTTATTATAAATTGTTTCGTTGCTTGTATATTAAAATATATATTAATTTAAGTTCTTTCAGTAATTTTCTTTAATTATGTATCAATCTTTTTAGCAAATATCATAAATTTGTTCCATATTAACATCCAATTAAATTTTAAATTCAAATGTCGGTTATTTGAAATCGTAATACGTACCGTATGTAACATAATAAATCGAAGATTCATCCGAAGTATTTTGTGTTTGTTTAGAATTAAACACAAAGCTACACGATGGGCTAGCTGTGCTCTGCCCACCACCGGTATCGAAACCCGGTTTTTAGGGTGTAAGTCCGCAGACATACCACTGTGCTACTGGGAGGCTTGTGCTAGGTAAATGATATACAAGTGATATACATAACATAATAAAATGGCTAGAAATGTAATGAAAGGAACGAAATAATTGCTAAGCATAAAATGAAAAGATCAACAGAAACTATAACACTGTCATTCATTCTCTTCTACTGTTATCGAAGTGTTAAGATGCAAGCTTACAGCTATTTAAACTAATTACAAATTCCTAAATTGTTATAAGCCCAAATTGTGTGGATCATCAGACTGCTAGAGTAAAAAGAATAGTGGTCAGATTCATCCTGTAGAAATTAATGGCTACATGAAAACTTCTAGAAAGACTGGAATAGCCGCGAGACTAACTAGCAAACTGGAAAATCGAATCAACTGATGTTTCAAACGTTTAAGGTTAGAGTTATTCAAAGTTTCAACCACCGTGATACTCGTTGCAACAATTCTCACATAAACTACTTCAGCCAATATAGCTATCCCTCCAAGAAATGCATTTACAACAAATGCAGCAACGCCCTATATGATTTCAACTACCCTTGAAGCAACAAAACTTTTAAGAGCACGCCCAATCCAACTAACAGATCGTGTTTACTTTCATATTAAATCATAATAAAAAGGATGAAACATTGATTATCGTGTTACTCGTTTACAGAAAACGCAATACTAATAATGATTAACTAACCCTACTAGATATTGTTAATAATTAGTGTTTTTTAACCAGTCGTTAGAAAAGAAGTATTTACGTAGTGTTATCACCAACATTTGTGACGTCACACCGGTTAAGTTGGCTAGATTTAAGTGATGTGCTCAATTAAACTCGGTGGTTCGTAAAAGATGCCGTCATGCACGAATTTGACGGGGGTGGAAAAGAGTAACTTGGTGTTTGATCTGAGATGAAATATACTTGCAGAGACACCAAAGTAAAACGGTTTTCTTTCTTTAAAATATGTTATAACGCCAATTTTTCTTTACCGGCAAATACCATCTACTGAAAAGTTTTTGAAACGCCAGACGTCTGTAAACAAATAAAACTAAATGTAAAACTGGACAGAAAATTAAAAATAATGGAATTATTTTATACTTCAGAAAAAGACAAAACTTGGGAGTGATCGAGAATTGTCTTTGAACAACGGTAAAGCTTAAAGACTATACACACCAAATTAAAACGGAGTATGAGAGTCAACCACCATGGTTACTAATATTAAAATCATAAAAGCAAATGAAAGCTTGAGTCTAATATACATAAAAATTCTGTTTATTTGAAAGTTAAAAATATAAATTGGATCTGAAAAAATGAAATATTAAATGCAATATATTAAATAAGAATTACGTAAATATGATAAAACTATAGTGAAAATGGGAAAACGTAATATTATCTTTCATGAATGAAACATTACCACATAAGAATAAATTTATCAATCGATGGAATCTTGCATTAAAGAAATGACGGAAAAGTTTATTAGAAACTTGTTTAAGGATGATGTCAAGATGTTTCCACAGAAGATAGGTAATATGAAGCCTTATGCGATGCATAAAAAAAGATAAAGCAATCTTTGTTTCTAGACTATCTAAAATAAATTAAATTTCCTGAAATGTTGAGCACTTGAAAGGTAAAAAAGTATTTTATTATAGATCTTCACAACTAAACATGTTATGTCTAAAGTATCTAAGAAAGCTTTTAACCTACGAAAAGGCCTCAAGACAAGAACTGTTATTAACCCTTAAGAGGCGGCCATCATCAATTGATGCTGCTACCTACTACATTTCCGCTGTTTGAGGGTTAAGGACACTACTTCTGTTTCGTAAAATAAAATGAAAGCTAGTTCTGAATGGGAAACAGTTCAAACACGTTAATTAAAATTTGCTATTAAAGAAAATGGAAGGTAAATATGGTGACTGAAATAGATAATCACTAATTTAGTTAATATTTTTTCAATTATCTGTATATAAGTTACATTATGTTTAATTTACATAATTAATTTAAAAATTAACTCACAATCTAGACTTTTCAGAATTGGAAGAAGGGGCAATGTTAATGAATGTCATGTTTCTCGTATCTAAACGTCTTATTGTTTTCCGTTAACTTAGAGTTTACCTTTATGTGGTATAAATATATCAAAAGAACTAAATATAAAATGTATAAATAAATCATAAGACAAATAAAATATGTTGAAATATTTTCGATTAATTGTAATGTTTTAAAATGAAATAAAAAAGATACATTAAACTACATACGGGAAAGATTAAGACGTTTATTGCTTAAAGAATGTCTTTTTTCAGAAAATATTCAATCAGTAGAAAAAAAGAACAAAATGAGAATTTAAATGTATTGTTATACGAGGTCTGTTAGATACCCAGGAGGGTCAGGTACATTAGACCTCTTCCTCTAAACGAGGTCTGTTGAAAAATACGCGGACTTTTTTGAATTGCGCGGCTCCAGTTGGTTCCAGGGGAATTCGCTTGGTGTCGCTAGGTTCGCACAGATCAGCTGATTACGACGCCATTTCCCGATTGCAGATATCTTCATTTGTGTATTAAGTGAAGTGCGATTTTTTCGTTTGGCGGATTTCAGAATGAATGACCTGAAGGAGCAACGACTTGCTGTGAAATTTTGTGTTAAACTTGGAAAATCTGCGACTGAAACTTTTGCTATGCTTAACACGGCTTACGGTGATGTTGCTATGAAGCATACGGCATGTGTCAAGTGGCATGAACGTTTTAAGGATGGTCGACAGTCCATTGAAGATGATGAGCGTCCTGGATGTCCTTCCACGTTAACTGACGACCCACACGTCGACAAAATCAACACCCTGGTGCAGGCAAATCGACGTCTGACTGTCAGGGAGCTTGCTGAAGAATGTGGGATATCACTTGGATCTTGTTACGAGATTTTGACCGAAAAATTGAAGATGCACCGCGTTGCTGCGAAATTTGTGCCTCAGAACTCATGAGTTTTTGGCCAAACACTCGATCACTGTTCTTCCCCACCCCCCCCTACTCACCTGACCTTGCTCCTTGCGATTTTTTCTTGTTCCCCAAACTCAAAAGACCCTTGAAAGGAAGAAGATTTGAGACGAATCCCGAGATTAAGGCAAATGCGACGAAGGAGCTGGAGGACATTACAAAAGAAGCGTACCACGACTGTTTCAACAAGTGGAAACACCGTTGGGATAAGTGTGTGCGTTGGGGAGGAGAGTACTTTGAAGGGGTCCCAGACCTGTAACTTCTAAACAAAGTACATTTTGTTTTATGACGTCAGTCCACGTATTTTTTGAACAGCTCTCGTAAACTGTTTTTAATACTTTATTTTAGATACTAGCTAGATAACGCATGACGTTGAGATAAAAAGTTTAATAACGTAAGCATGAATGTTTTTTAAAATGTAAACGTCAAGTTTTCTTATAAATTCAAGGAGTTGGGGATATATATACAAGATTCAATGAAACATCGAAAAAATAAAGTTGTGTATAGTCAGAGACTGTTTTTGATTTAGCTTGTATTTTGTTTACAATTACTTGAATCAACCAGCCTTAAAGTTCTAAGAATAAATTTATTTTTATAGTTAGCTTGACTGTAAACGTAGGCTACAAGCTACCATTGTTTACAAACGTTAAAAGAAGAAAACGAATTTGTTATTGTTACATAGATCGAATTTTGAATTATTTTCGTCACGTAATTTAAAAGCATTTATCAACGAAAGTACAATATTACAACTGTATCATAAATAGTCGTTATGACAACAGAAAATATGAATTTAAAAGGTAATGTTATAATTGATATTTAATTACAGATGAATAATATTTTTCGTTAGAAATATTTAAAGAACATACAATGGTGAATTATATTTTATGATGAATTTTATACAGTGTTGTTATATTTTATTAATTATTATGATTTGTGGAGATCTGAGCCGTGTGCAAAATCTAGAGTTAGATAAAGGAATATAACTTCAGATAAATAATCAGAATATTAGAAACAAAACAGAAATATTACAGAGTCTTCATGTGATCCAATCAGGATTTTTCTCCAGAAGATAAGGCGAGACATAAACATTTTATCAAACAAACACATTTAAATTTTTTTTATATCTCGAGTATGTGATTATTTCATAAATGATATAACCATAAAAGTTATTTCCATAGTCAGGAATCGAATCCTCAATTTTAATGATATAAGTTTGAACATGTATTGTTGACTCGCCGGAGAACAAAAAAAAACAAAAAACTTTAGAACGATCAATTTGTTTATTTTGTAAAGCACAAAGGTACTTAATAATTCCTGAATAAAAATAACGATGCTCTAATCACGCCAAGGTAAAATGGTTATTTGAAAACTATTATAAAATATAAATAAACGAAACAATGATTACATTTAAACAACAATAGATCGAATTAAAGTAAAAGTTACTTTTTAAAACTGAGAACAAATAAATTTCCTAACTAGCGCAATGAAAAACAATGACACAAGAGTGTGAAGAAATATAAAACAATAACAGAAGTGAATGGAGAAATAAATGAATGAAAAACAAACTCCAATGTATTTTCATGAAATATTGTAAACATTTATAGAAAATATTGATTTAATTTACTGGTATAAAGAAATTTTTTCTCACAACATTTAGCTATAAATAAAGATAAATCCCAAGATGGAATTATTTTGTTGACAACACCGTTTAGTAACATAGAATGCTCACTTCTATTTACTGTGTTGTGCTCCCAGTTTGCTTAAAGGTAGCTAGCCTATCATATTAAAGCAGAGAATCATCGATATCTTGGTTACTTCACAAGTTTATAATTACATTGTCTAAGTAGCTATTGATTAAAAAATTGGATTAACACTAATGAAAGCAGGCGTAATACCTTAAACTAGTCAATCAATTATAAATTATATATTTAAAAACGGCTGGTATGGGTAGAGAAAGCACTAATAGAGAAGCGAACAACGTTTCGACCTTCTTTGGAACCTGACGATGACCGAAGAAGCTCGAAACGTTGTTCGCTCCTTAATTAGTGCTTTCTCTACCCATACCAGCCGTTTTTAAATATATAATTTTCTCTACAAGTGGGTTTTCTGTCATCACGGATAATCACTCAATTTGCTCTGAGCCTGAAATCGATAACAGGTATCGAAAAGATAGCTCAGAACAGCTATCTGAAACAATGGAATTATTAAGTTAACGTCACCGCCTTATACGCCTTGAATAAATGATTAGATCGGTGTACAAAGGTTAATTCAACAAATTCAGAGCAGTATCCACTGGAAAATCGTCCTATCGCAAGTGAAATGTACTTAAACTTTTAAAATACGATCAGTTTTGGTTGAGAATTCAAACAGTAGCTTTTGATTTAAAAATATCATGAAACTAAATGAAAACCAAAAGTTTCGACCTTCTTAAGTCATCTTCAGGTTAACCTTTTTAGATGATATAAGAAGGTCGAAACCTTGTTCTCTATTTCATTATAATAAAAGTTTTAATACCCATACCAGCCGTCTTGAGATACATTGTTACTTCAAATGGGTTTTTGTCATCACAAATCACGGAAAACTAAAAGCTCTTATCTTTGTGGTTAACAAGGCCATTATATTGCGACTACTAACAATGGAAGATTATCAATACCTAAGAGGAGCTGATGTCAAGTGGTGACAACACGATGACAAGTTTGAGATGCAAGTTTGTGATATATAAACGTTTAAGAATGTATGTTTCTGAACGTAAATTGCTGCAAGATATATTTGGAGTATAAAGAGAGCGGCAACGTGTTGTAACCTTTTGATTGGCTGGCCTCGCTTGGTAGAGGTTATCGCTAACTGTGGAAACACTGTGGATAGAAGATAAACTACTGATTAATTTTTAAAGTGACTACTCTAGATAAAAACTATTTAAATAAGACATTACTACGGTTGTCAAGCCAGTAGTAGATTTTCATGAATTCTACTAGGTAAAAAGAAGCAGGCTAGAGCTCTGATTAAGACAAGGAATCATCAAACTTCTGGAGATTATGTGTATGAAATGAGAGACAGTTCTAAATATCATAATTCATCTGATTATCATTACATAAGTTATGCTGTGAAAGAGTATAAAAGTCATCACTTCAGGACTATCGGCCAATACATTATGTGCAAAGTGTTCATTGCTGCTAGATTTCATTGACTAATTGTTCTCTCGATGCCATGAGCATTGAAATTGGAAGGAAGAACAATGGAGAAACCATCTGGTTTTGGATAGACAAGTGACAGGTACTGGCATGTTGTCTGCATGTTTTAGTGAAAGTAATTTGAAAGAAAATCATGAATTCCATCCCATGTCGTTGCATTCTAGACAATATTGTACTTCCAAAATTCATGGAATTCTATGCGGCAGAACTTTAACTAATTTCAGGTTGTTAATATACAATGCTAAACAGCAATTCACGTTCAGTAGCAAATTTTCATTTGGACCTATATTTTCCGAGTTGGCGACAACCCTGTCCGAACAGAGGTTCAAGATTTGTATATAAAAGTAATGAATCTACTGAATTAACAAATTCAGTTGTGTGGATGATAATGTGCTAGTCAGCGACGTCCTAGATCTGCACCTCAGTGAGGAAGAATCAGACGCAAGGAAGTCATTACATGTTTTGTACTCAGAAAAGAATGTGCATGAATCAATTTTCATTAAATAATTTGATGTTGATATGGAAACCTTGGTCTGATATTTCTAGGATTCAAGTCTACCACAAATAATTCTTGATTCAGGGATTCAAGGCTACGACAAGGTTTATCATTATTTCTGCTCTGATTGCAAAGATAGGAAATACATTGTATTGCTCATACAAAGGACTACTCTGTTAGTGGGTGGGATTCTTTCAACATAAATACATTACAATTTAATCAATCAAAAGCTGAGTTATGTTAGACTCTACAATAACTTGGAGCTTGTGGACTTTTTCACAGGAACCACTGCTAGAGGACAATGTGTCTGCAGTATGGAAGCGGTGGGAACGATGTGGTAAATGTAGAAATGCAAAAACATATCAGTTGCAAATGTAAAACAATACCTTGTAAGCAAATGCCCAAACAGCAGTATGGCGGAATGTTATACTGTATACTAGCATACATCTTCCACTTAGATTCTGTTGGTAACAGTTGGTGTATGAATAGTGACGACATGGAAATAGACTGAAATGGTGTATCTCTCGCCCTTGCGACGCTGTTGAAGCCTCGTCATGCGATTGTTTTGACAACTACCTAAACTGGCGGTGTAAATACGTCTCAAACGAGATTCTTGCTTTCTTGTTGCACTGTTGCAGAGCAACAAAAAATCTTTTGTTCAAGGTAATAACACTGATGTTTTTCGTCACAACCATTATGATAATAGTGATGTTTATGATGATTAATATTTTTACGAAAATTTGCAACTATAGGGTAGGCAGCAATACTGGCCCTGTGTGTTTCGTCCATATTTTACTATCGAGAAAACTCACCCTACCACTTGTAAACATACCGGATATTCATTATCACTTTTTCATTATTTTACTTCATATTTTGCTAACCTTTTGTAATGCTGATAACAATATGTTTTATTTCAGGAATAAAGTATACTGTGATAAGTTAGGTCCCTAAACGAGATAAGAGGTATCTTTGCCACCTACTAGATTTAAGTTAATCTGGTTTAAATTTTCAGTGTCACTGACCTTGACAACTTTCTGCACCCACAGTAGTGAAAGGGCGAGACTAATTCACCCACGTAATTAGGTGGGGCTTCATGTATATTACACAAAACCTTGTGGCGCAATTAGGGTTCGGTTTAGGATACACATCCATATAGATTATAGACAAGAAACTACTGTGTAGACTGGGACCGACACTGCGTTTTACGCAGGTCAAGATTCAGGGAATTGTATGGCAACACAAATATAATAAATATTATTAATTTAAACGCTTAGCGACGAAATGTTAATTAAAGACATACGTGAGGAACCAACAGCATGAGCTTCCTTCAGCCTAAAGCTAAACAGCATAAACTTATTCAAAAATATATTGATTGCTCTAATTATATGTTCACAAAGTATTCATCCAGTCATATGTCTAAGGATTTTATTTTCCGTCTTTATGTCTATCTAATTAATTATATGTTTGCCCAACTATTTAATTATGCGTCTATATCTGTTGACCTACGTGCATGTCTATCATTTATATATATGACTATAATATGTATTACTTGTCTGTCTTCCAAAATTATCTAATAGTCTTTTTATTTATTCATCAAACCATTTGTGTTCATTAATTAGTCTTTATTTATCCGTTATTCTAATTATTTATTTTTTCAAACATCTGTACAAGTGCTTATTTATTTGTACTTAATATCCATCTAATAAATCAAGTCTGTAACTAATTACCAGAATCTGATAATGAAATTACCTGCTTGTTTCAGTATTTAAACTAGTTTATCAATCTGTATATTAAGCCAATTACACACCTATTTTTAATTATTTATTTTTCTGTTTATTTCTCTTTTTCATTATTCATATAATTATATTTCTATTCGCATGCTCTACGTAGTCATTGTCTTTGCATTCACTTTGACGTTCTATCGGTTTGTGGATTGTGTGCTGTTCTTTTATTGTTCGAATTTATTGCCAACAAGTCACAAACGCCTACTGAAAAAGAATCCTCAGCTCACGTAAAAGTATAACACGTTATCTTATTGCTTGTTTCAGCCATTGTAAAATTACCAAAGAATACTGAGAATTTGCAGGACTAATACTTCTCTATTTACTTTTACACAGTTTACGTAAAACTTTCAAATAACGGTGCAGGAGCAAAAATAAAAAACAATTTTAATATTCAGTAAACTCCTAAGTTGATAACGTCTTTATTAAAATACTTAACCTAAAATTATGTTGTTTAAATTTATGAACTGACCAATCCCATTCTTTCCACATACTAATTAAATGAAAGAAAACAGTTAAAAAAAAAGCAAAATTTAAAGGGTTCATTATAAACAAAACAATTTATCGTGAGCAACTTAGTAGGTAACCCGGTGGGACAGCTATAAGCTAACGGCCTTTCCATTGCTAAATTATGAGGTTCGATTCTCCTCGGCAGACACAATAGACACTGTGGCTTTCTTCTAAAGAAACAAACTTAATCAAATAAATGTTATTTTTCATTTCAGAGATCAGCGTGTTCAAAACTTCAGTGTTTAAATAAAACAATCTGAAAGTTTCCTAATAACTTGGTATGGCTGATAAGTTATTTTAGCTTACATAAAGGAAATATCAGTCTCAATGCTTGTAAAATACTGTGTGATTGTAAAAGTGAAGAATGTGGAAAAAGAAAAGAACAATAAAAAACTCAATTAAAGGAGAGTATGAATTTCTGTAATGCTGGATAGTTCTTTTAATTTGCCAACTTATGTTCACGTTTCAAGTTATCTAGCATTTAGATATACTTAAGCTCACATTAGTGACTCCAGTAAAGTTAGAGAAAAGCAAAGCAAAGCATTACTGCGGTTCTAGACATAGAACCGAACTTTTATTAAAATACGAAGTATTGTAACGGCTGTTCTAATCGCTGTAATGACCTTGTTCTTATATTTCAAGACGGATCTAAACAGTCTAAAACTAAACATAACTTAATATCTGTTATAGACTACGATACATAACAGACAAAATGTGTTAGTGTTATTGTTGGCGTTCTTGTTGAGAAGGCAAAACATACAGAACAGAAATGAGAAAAAACTATCTGGCTACATCTTCCGATAGAAGTTGGTCTGAAACACGGGTTCGATTGTTTTAGCATTCTAAGATGTATTAAAGTTAGTCACATACTCATAAAATATGTTTTCTTAGCTTCAACACCCTTAAGAGTTGTGGTGGGCAATATTCGTAACAGTTATAATCGAAAAAATGACAGCACTATCTATTTGACAATAACTTAATTTTTTTATAATTCTTTGATTGAATTAAATATACACATAAAATTCACTGTAATCGAGATAATTAAAAATAAAAATTAATTAAATGCTTTTCACCCTTCAGATTAACTAAGAAATAAGGACATAATTTGGTGATAATAAGTTTTCTGTAAAAAAGTTACAGATATTTTAATTAAAATCAAGCTTTGTGTTATGAAAATTGAAATAAATATAGTATCTCACCAAAATATTTTACATATGTAAAACAGACAAGTTAGAATAAATACACCAACCATTCTAAAATGTGTTATTTACAAAAAAGGCGCGATATATAATATGCAAATATACGCAAGTATTTAATTTACAAAAACGAGGAAAATTATATACAAATATGTAAAAGTGCAACGTTCTAATGGCCAAATTAAACAAGGCACAGTTGGAGAAATCTTGTCATCTCCTTTTATTGTTGTAACAGGTATATTTATATATTTATATATCGTCATATTTGAAAGTAAGTAACCCAACCTCTGTGTCGCCTTCAAAAGACACCTAAAGCCGATGCTTAACTCTGGTTTCCTGTTTCACAAGCGGATGACACTCGCTGTTAACCATTATACAGCTGTATCTAAAACAAATCAGTCAGGCCCGGCATGGTCAGCTGGTTATGGCACTTTACTTGTAATTTAAAGCTCGCAAGTTCGAATCCCCGTCACATCAAACACGCTCGTTCTTTCAGCCGTGGGGGCGTTATAATGTTACGGTCAATTCCACTTTTCGTTGGTAAAGAGTAGCCCAAGAGTTGGCGGTGGGTGGTGATGACTAGCTGCCTTCCCTCTAGTCTTACACTGCTAAATTAGGGACGGCTAGCACAGATAGCCCTCGAGTAGCTTTGTGCGAAATTCAAAAATAAAAATAAAAATAAATAAAGCATTGCGATTTGTGCAAAAAATGTACACGTTGAGGCTACTCTCATTACGTTGACGTTTGTAAAGACATTAAATATTAATATTTTTGCGATGTGACCAAATAACTGTTATTAGAATAAATATTGGTCAAAATAGATTTTAAAATACTTATTTTTGAATACAGTGTGCCATGTTTTTTTATATTCCATACAAATTAAAGAAGAACTGATTAAAATATTGTCCCTTGGTAGGTGGAGCTCAGTTCTGAATATATTCTATACACGTCACCGGTGAACTTTCGGAATTTAATATTCAAAATGTAAATTTTATAGCCATTTAGTGGTAGACATGTTCTTCTCCAAATTACTTTTGTTACAACTTCACAAATGTACAATAAAAAATTTACATTTCTTAGAACATATTTTGGTGTATTAAAACATTAATTACTTAAAACAGAGATCTTCATGCGTGAATTTCATTGATAATTTTTCGTAACGAGTTGACACACCGCGATAACAAGAGGCATTTTGTTGTATTGCTTTAAAAGTCTGATGTGTAAAAGTATTGATTTAAATAGGTTATTATTATGCATGAACGGTAATTATATACATATACATCGATACCACATAGTTATGTATATGTAGATAGACCGACACGTTGTAATATGAAACCAGTTTCTTTGTGGAACCTGGTTACCAGACTGTCTTTGAAAACTGACTATAACATGACCTGTTGAGAAATTCGAGCACCATACGGATCTTGAATACGCTATAACTGAACCCTATAGTTTCAGTTTTAGGTTAAATATGACCTTGAAACCCATACAACTTGAAAATGGAATGCATGGTGCGTTTGATGATGTCACGATGCAAGGGGGTTTACCTTCACCGGTAGACTAGTTCGTGTCTAACAGAGCGTGTAGACTGCAGGTCAAACCAGCCCTCTCCTGCATAAATATACTCACATGTTATTCTAGTACACGACTGAAAGAAACTTGTGCATGTTATACACAGACAAACAAATAAAACAGCTAAAATAAGTTTTGATATATTCACTAGTGAATACAATGAGATTTAATTTAAGGAAACTCACCAAAATTAGTATACCAAACAAACGCCATAACCCCTTATACGCACAAGTGAATTTAATCAGTTTAATTATTTAAATAACGTGAAGGTGATTCAGATTGTAAGTTTATGGCTATTTTTACACTAGAAGTAGAGTTTCTTTAATACTTATTTTTCGTAGTGGCCACAACTATGTCTAATGAAAACAACGTTGGCCACACTATTGAAAAGGCCCGCCATGGCCAGGTGGGTTAAGACGTTCGACTTATAATCCGAAGGTCGCAGGTTCGAAACCCCGTCGCACCCAACATGCTCGCCCTTTCAGCCGTGGGGTCATTATAATGTGACGATCAATCCCACTATTCATTGGTAAAGAGTAGTCCAAGAGTTGGTGGTGAATGGTGATGACTAGCTGCTTTCCCTCTAGTCTTACCCTGCTAAATTAGGGACGGTGAGCGCAGATAGCCCTCGTGTAGCTTTGCGCGAAATTCAAAACAAACAAATAAACTATTTAAAAAAAAAGATGTTAGTTTAATCAAAATAATTGCGTTTGATAACTAACCTTTGATCTGAAAATTGATTAGGGTTTTCATCAACAAGTTTCGTGAAATTTCGATTAATATCTATGCTCAAAGAACATCTTAGATCTGCCTCTAAATTTATGTCAGTAAGCTGAGATCTGTATCTAGACTTGAGAAAATGTTGACTCACACACACATGGAAAATAATTTTGAAATTGCTATCTTTAAATTTGGAAGACTTTCATTTATCAGAATAGTGAGCCACATCTCTCTGACAGAACATTTTTGTTACCTTTTATGTGTTCTACACTTTGCAGGGTAAGCATCTCGTCTTCAAATCCACACTTATCCAAAGACAAAAAAGATGTAATTTCCTTACTGAAATTTCCTAAGTCAAATTGAAATGGATCATGCAAAAATTCAAATATCAATTTCAAATATTTAAATTCTGAGAAACGTGATTCATATTTTGAGACAGATTTTTGATCCAGTTTACATAGAGATCATCTTCAGCATCAGAGAAATCATAGTCCTTATTATTTTCTAGAAAACTATTCAACTTTGCAAAATGTGTCAAATCATTCTTTTGTAATTGTTCCACAAGGAGGTTTAGCTTTAACTGAAATTTATAAATAGATTGTGATTGCTCGCTTATTATTTTACCTCTTCCTTGAAGCTTCGTGTTAAAATTATTCAAGTGAACCATCATGTTGCACAGAAAGTGCAAATTACATAGCCATGACAAAGTTTCAATTTCAGTGAAATTTTCAAATTTACCTTTTTCAACAAGATACTCGTTTATTTAAAGAAATAATGAAGTAAATCGTTCCAAGACTTTTTCTCTACTTAACCATCTTACATTTGCAAAATCAGTAAGATCATCAAGAGTACAGCCACTGCTTTTCTTCAAAAACTCAACAAACTGTTGATGGATGAGTAGGCTTCCATAATTCACAATTTTTACAACAATGTCCATCAACTTTTTCAGTTCATCACTCTTAGACATCTGAGCACATAAATCTTTCTGATGCAAAATGCAATGGAAAGATGGCAGCGTGGACTTCACATTATTTTAAATTAGAGAATTTAAAATTCAAAAGAGAAACAAATCCTAATTTCGCACCGATCATGGCAGGAGCATAGTCTGTTGTGACATAAACCATTTTTTTTAATCCTGATTGATTTTTTTGACATTTCAATAAAATTTTCAAAGAGGTTTTCCACATGTTTGATCTCGTACTCCACAGAGTCCAAGCATTCTTTCTCTCACTTAAATATCTGAAGTTGCATATCGAACCCAAAATATCTGTGCAGTGTAAATAACATCTGTTGACTTATCTAGTGCTAAAGAAAAATAAAAACAGTATTTTAGTTGTTCAAGCAACTGATTTTCTATGTCTTTCGCTAACTTTCGCATTTTGCGGACAATTGTTCTTCGACTTAGTTGCAAATTATTTACCCTTTGAAGAAAATCATCTTTTATTTTTGAATCATATAATTCTCCAACAGAGTTTCAATGAGTTTCAGCATCTGAAAATGATTTCTTTTTGAGCTAGAATCCAAGTTGCTTTATAGCTAGCTAACGTAACTAGTTCCATCGATGATAAAAGTATTTTTAGGCCTCCCTTTTGTTCATGAAGCTGTGCTTTCAAACGACTAATTTCATTCATGAGATTTTTGCTATTAACTGGAAATTTTACATCAAATTCATTGTAAAAATTGTTAAAGTGTTGCTTAAGGTTGTAAACTTTATTATTCTTAAAACTTTGTTACATAAAAGACACACTGGCTTGTTATTTGCTTCAATCACTACAAATTTCAACTTCCAATTTTCATCAAATTCTTGTTTCATGTTTTTCCAGTCAATCGTCATTCTCTTTTCGTCAGTAATGCCAGAATCAACTAGACTGTCTTTATTTTCTGAGTGTTCACCATCATCTAGATTCTTTCGTTTCCGAATTACCCACTTATCCATATTATAGGATTAAAAATGAAATATATTTAAACATTTGAAAGTTACACAATAAAAATATGTTTGCAAGCGCATGTAAAACAACGCACACTTGATAACAAACATCTAAACCAGACTGACGTTACAAAATGGGCAGAGTCTGTGGCAGTGATGAAGCGCGCGACATTAGCGATGACATGAGGCAGTGCAGTTGCTGATTATCAAATTTGTGACGAAAAAATAAATGATGGAAAAAGCTGATTCCTAAACACGAGCTGGCCACACTCCGCTTTAATATACGCCTACTAGATAAGCCGCTTGTAAAACTTCTTATGATGTGGTAAGCCACTCATGAAAAAAATTAAAATGAGGAAACGAAGCACTGAAAAGTTGGGTTTCTTAGCCCCGATGATAGAATACAAGTATTTGTGTCTCAGTCAGGTGTCATCACTTATTTTGTCTCATGTTTTCATTGTTCAACTGTTGAATAAGCTTCTAAAGGTATATACTTAGTACTGTATGTTAAATGTTTCAGAAGGATGTAGAAAACAACTATCAGGTTATTTAAACTGACTTTGAACTAGCATTAACCATCATCAACCTTTGAAGCATACCTAATACATTTATCCAGCTGATATGCTTATAAATAACTGGTGAATCACAAATCTTATTAATACCTACAATATTAATAATAATGCTTTGTAATGCTCTTACATAAAACAAATTAGATAGAACCATTTATTGTCAGAAACAATAAAGCAAGTATGTACTTTAAGCAGTTTATATATATAAAAAAAATTAACTTTGCTGTGATGATAACGCCTGTATCTTCTAGCGTACTCATGCCATTCTGAGAAAATTGTAGGTGTGGATAATTGAAACGTGAAGTAAAATAACCAGTTCACTTGCAAGAATAGTACATCTTATCATATATCAAAAATTGAATTTGCGTATTACCACTGCAAAAAAAAATTTAAGGTACGTTTCTTTTGACGCAAATTAACGTCTCATGAAGTAGAATATTACTTATTCCACGTGCAGACATCATAATATACAGTACAATGGAATACAGCCTCTTCAGTCCTTATGTACATTTAACCTTTAATTTACAACTGTACTATTCTGTTGTCATTTCTCTATGGAACGATTGCTGTAGCCCTTAACACTTTCTCAAACTACCCGAGCAGATATGACTACAGCTACTTACTAGATTACCTGTCGTGACATGCATTTGCTGAAACGTATATAATGGGTGATGTTAAAAGCTAAAGGTATTAATCTCCTAATACCTATTGCATGATTCGACAAGATATTTAAGCCTAAACGAGGCCTTAGAAATCAAGCACCTCTATTTTAATAGCTATTTAATCATACATTTAAGTATACAGAAAACTTAAACTGAATCGTTGACATACCTTGCTGTTCATTTTGCTTTACTGGATTCACTTGAGTGCAAAAGCTGGTCTTTTAAATATTATTGCCCATTATTGAAAGCTTTCGTACAGTTGGATTTTTTTACTTTGTTACTAGATTGCACAACTTCCACAGATTCATTAAATAAAATAATAGACCTTAGAAGGCACTGATTCATTAAACATTCAGTCTACCTGCATTTATACAGTTGATATTTTAAACTAAAAAAAAAAAAAGACAGTTGGAAATATGTTACATTTAAAGTGGAAAATTTTCTTCCCAAAAGGAGACAAATTCAAAATATTTATATAACAAGTTTTCAGTGTTTGTCTTATTATTAATGGCATTATTGGCAATGGCATCCCTCCCACCCCAACTTTTAGTGATTACTGATGCCATTTCCTGAACATCTTCAAACAATCACACTTGCTGGCAACTTTATTCAGATCCTCTCCCCAAGGTGATAGAGAATTGTATTACCTTTATCCATGTGGAATACTCTACAACATTTTGGGTAGATCTTTTTGAATTGTTTGTTTTAGTGCATTGGGCTTTATGCTGTGTCCACTGAGGGGAAACGAACCCTGGATGTTGTAAGTCCGCAACTCATCGTTCACTATCCAAGTCTTGTTGGACTGTAGCTATTTAACTAACGAGTAACTGATGTTATGTTCACAGGTGTTGGTAGAGGGAATTAAGTGTTAAATGTGACGTTTGGTCAAAGTTCTTTCAAAATACATCCAATCGTACTAAGATTCTCTGACTGTATCAGCCATGGAAAATGACTGAAGTTAGTGTCATGTTATTCAAGCGAATTTCACATAATTGTATGAAGGCATTCTATTCAAATAGTCTTTAGATGTCATAGTAAAATTACGGCATTGTAAGATATGTACAACTGACAACCATGTTCAGGTTTTTTTTATGGATATTATTTTTCCTTATAAAGAAATCCAACACCGTTTCCAACGTCGTTATGCCACTTCTAGCAAAAAATAATAGAAGCAGAATCAAATTTTTGGGTATATTTTTGTCTGTATTTTACAATACAGTTATTGTTATTCATTACTTACAATTTATTCTGAGACCACTCGATCAATGCCTTTTAAATTTGTGTCTGAGAGAAACTGTTTCCAGGCAGTTTATTGATTATCATATATTACTTTACTTGTGTTCTTTGCATAGCAGTTAGAGTTAACTGAATCCTAGTAACTATATTCTCTCAACTAGAACACATTTGATGCATGCAGCACTTCATAATATGTCTATTCACTAGCCTTTACAATATTCTCACAGTTAAGTGAATAGCATTCGATCACGATATTTGCTGAAATATCACATACTGTAACGTCTCACTGTCTCCATCAGTATGTGGTAGGTCATAATAAAGTAGTCAGTCGATTTATAACAATTACTCATTCAAGAAAAGAATCGCAACTCTTCATTTAAAATAATATCTTCAGAATGAAGAACAATTTATATGCATAAAGAATACAAATTTGAAATATACTAATAATATTAAGTTGTGCATGCTGTTGGTAATAATGTCTTTTTTTTTTCTAATGATTTACATGTAATACTGCTAAAATCTACGCAGTGTATTAGTCACTTATGTTAAAAATCCCCAGCTGGGACAGCGGTAAGTCTACGAATTTTGAAGGCTAAAATCAGGAGTTCGATTCCCCTCGATGGACACATCAGATAGCCCGACGTGGTTATGCTATAAGAAAACACAAACAAACACAAATATAAGTTATTTTAAAAGTAATGATTTTGCAATCGCATCTCGATTCTACATCATCTTTTGACTTGACCTCTGAAAGCACTTTCAGTTAATTGTTTATTATAATTACTAGGTATCATGAATATTGCTTTCTCCAATGTTGTCTGCCAAACAACCAAGGCCTATTATTTATAACCAAGTATCTGTAATGTTGTAAATATAGTTTTAATCTTGATATTAACATATATCTAAGCTTTATCCAAAGAGCTTAGCGGATAATCCAACTTCAAACTTGAATAATATTAAAATGTTCAAAGTCCATATTGTTATTAAAATGTATAGTGTAAGAACGTTTTACACATTTCTTTAAATTAAAACCGCAGGTTTTTTTTATAAAAAACAAAGCCCAAATAAAATATAACGTAAATAGAATGTTAAAAATAGCTAGAAACGTTGACTTTATATGACGACACGTAAAGTAATACCAGCAGGCAAAATACTACTATACAGTTGAAACGAAAAGCAATTTATTTTAGGCCAACCAAAATCGTAATTTAATGCTCATTTAGAGAGACTTACAAATGTACTTTGATCAAAGATTTTGTATCTCGTAAAAGTTTTAAAGTTTTTACAGTTTCTTAAAATAACTTCATCAGTTAAACTCATTATAATATAAATTTCATTTACCATAAAACAGATAAAAAATAGTTCTTCAAAAATATTAAATTTCATCAGTTTTAAGTATCCTGTTTAATAACGGTAATTTTATTAACAAGAAATTTCAAAAATATGCCTTACTTTAGAATATAAATATTTAACATAAACACACCTTACCTTTTTCGTACTTCCACTGGGCAGCTTCACCAGAATTTCAATAGGTTTCGATTCAAGCGGCCGATAAGATTGACGTTGAGTGTCAGTTTGGGTATTCCCAGTCGACTCTGGTCCCTTTGTAGATTTTGGAAACGATCTTCGAAAGGGCCCCGCCTTCCTTTTCTGGGTGCCTGTTCCCTCTTGTACTTTGTAAAGACGAGGAGAACGAAAAGGCTCCGACTTTAACATCACGTTTTTTTCCCTTGGAAGGATTGCTTTGTTAAAAGTTGAGTAGCTGTTATTACCTTGAATGTTGGTCCATAGCAAAACATTCACAATATCATAAGATGACCAAATTTGGAAACCATACCCTTGAACTATCTTTTATTCTCTCACCCTCCAGACACAAGCTTTCCCAGCAATATGCTACCTTTGTCTGCTACCGCAGAATTGTTGAAACACCAGGTACAACCCTCGTTCTCATAGCATATCCGCGGGTGTCGCGTGAAACCCACGTGTACCTACCTACACACAGGGACACAAGACCGAAAAGTGGTGGGTCGGTCATTAATTTAAAAGGAGTTTCTATTATTTTAATTTCAGACGTAATTGACATTCGCATTTAATTACACGAGTATACCAGTTTAAATCAAACACTAAAGCTTTCAGAAAAGCAACTTTTCTTTAAGTAATTATTTTATGTCATAGAGAATATCGTTTTTGTTAAGTTTTAATTATGACAGTCACATGACAAAACAAAAACAGTAATTAATAGTGACATCAGAATGATAAATATCACCTGCTCATATCTGATTATCACTTAACATTATAAAGATATTCAAGGCCATAAATAAGTAGGTTTGAATATAAGCTTGTAGGGAAAATATTATATACATTAATAGACAACTTAATAATTATAAACATTTGCACAACATAATGGATCAAGAAAAATACAATATTAAACGTACAACCAATCAGGAAAACGAGTGGACAAATCTGATAAGACGCATATCATAAATCAAGGTTCCCCAACTTACGACCCTTTAGAGTTTTTCTTTTTTCGACCACCACCTTAATCCCACCTCATTTAGGATCGGCGGTATTTTCATTAGTTAAGAAATTTTACACACTGGTGGTTGAGCGCAGTTGGCAATCATACAGGAAGAACATGATCAACAACAGGGACTCGAACCGGCAAGCCTGAGTTTGTAAGTTGATCGCCCTAACTAAGTGACAATGTTGGGTCCAATTGTACTGCTATCATATTTGAACAGAAACAAGAAGAAAGAAGGCTTCTTCATAAATGAGTTTAGTTCTACAGCTCAAAGTGATTGAAGTTTTCGCACATAAATTTGCATTCAAGCAAACATTCGCACTAGTGGACACTGGTAACAAAAAGCTATTAAATTAATAGATGTCTGTAAAAGTAGTTTATTTGTTAGAAGTTTAAATATTGTTATATATCATGCTGTATTTCAAGTTACATTGGTTAAGTAAAGTTCTTTTGTAAAGAACTAGGATATTTATTACTTAATAAGTAGACAGGTAAAAACGTTTTGTTTTGTTTTTTGAGCAAATTGATTGGGTTTTAGGGATGGTTTGGTTTGTTTTGAATTTCGCGCAAAGTTACACAAGGACTATCTGCGCTAGCCGTCCCTAATTTAGCAGTGTAAAACTAGAGGGAAGGCAGCTAGTCATCAGCACCCACCACCAACTCTTGGACTACTCTTTTACCAACGAATAGTAGGACTAACCGTCACATTATAACGCCCTCACGGATGAAAGGGCGAGCATGTTTGGTGGGACGAGGATCCGAACTCGCGACCCTCAAATTACGTGTCGAACGCCTTAACCCACCTGGCCATGCCGAGCCACAGGGAATGCAGCTAGTCATCACCACCTACTGCCAACTCTTGGGCTACTCTTTCAACAACGAATAGTGGGATTGACCGTCACACTATGGCGTTTCCACGGCTGAAATGGAGAGCATCTTTGGTGTGACGAGAATCCAAACCTGAGACTATCAGATTAGGAGTCGAGTGCTTTAACCATCTAGCCATGCCGGGCCTATAATTTGGGTATAGAACAGATATTGTAGCATTTCGGTTAATTGATTTAATGTATAAAATGATGTGGCTGTTTCTGTGGAGGAAGAATGTTTTAGTGTTCTGGACGAATTGGTTGAAGCTATATAACAATACGGAACAGCCTTAGTGTAGGGCGGATGTTTTTGTTTTTATACGGGTGTGCATCTAAAATACTTAATGGGCGTATATAACTATTTCGTTTATGACTTGGTGTCTAAATATTTATACCTGGTAAAAGTATAGACTTTCCAAGTATGTTCTCAAGTTTACTGGAACAAAAATAAAATACGTTAGGGTTGTGAATACATTAGTGTTAGAACAAAATGTTAGAATTATTATTGTGTACTTGAATACTAAGATATTTTAAACATATATTTAAAATAGCATAAAATGTGAAACTTGAAAATGGTAAATATAACTTCAATGAACTTGTGTAATTTTTATAATCGTATATGAATACATGCCTATGACATTTTGTAAAACAGTAACAGGCTACAAATGGAATTGACATCGCATTTTCGAACATTAACAACTTATTCACTGAATAACTTGTATGAGTAGTTACTATAACTTATTAAGAAAATTCAAGGCAGAATTATTTTTATTCACAGGAACTCTAGTTCAAGAAATTGTTGTTTAATCTATGTCAGCTGTAAGGAGAAAACAGAAATTAATGCTATATAACTGGAATTTTCAAAGCATGTAAACCTGTCTCTAATTATTAAACGACATGATTATACATTAAACAAAGGAGAGAGTGTGTTTGCTAGTCCTTAAATAAGCAAAAAAATACTTGAAAGTTTTATACACCAGACGTTAAGCCAATACTTGAAAACTATCAAAATGGAAGTTTCTTTTTTTTTCAATAATCTAACAAATACAGTCTCTTTATGAAAAAAAACTTAGAAATAATTAAATGTGCAGGAATACTATGAAATTGTAAGGTTTTCCAGAAGCTCAACAGATGGCAAGACTTGCAGATGATATGTGTAATGCATTTTTATTTGTTATTAATAGCAAAGTTACCCAGTAGGCTAACTGTATTCTTCCCAAAACGGGTATGTAAACCCGATATTTAGCGTTATAAGCTCTCAAACGTATCACCGAGTTACCAAGTAGCCTCAACTACGTTATGTTCTCTTTTTATTAGTGAATGTTACTGTATACAGAGTTTAAAGGTTTTTTTTTTCTTTTACGTAAACATTTGGCTTGTTTTGTTTTGAATTTCACGCAAAGCTACCCAAGGGCTATCTGCGCTAGCCATCCCTAATTTAGCAGTGTAAGACTAGAGGGAAGGCAGCTAGTCATCACCACCTACCGCTAACTCTTTTAGCAACGAATACTAGGATTGATCGTAACAATATAACGGCTCCACGGCTGAAAAGGTGAGCATGTTAGGTGGAATGGGGATTCAAGCCCGCGACCCTCAGATACGAGTCGAGTGCCTTAACCACCTGGCCATTAGCTAGTTAAATAGAGTGCCGACGTTAGTGAATTCAGAAATGTAGTCTCAGTTTTCAACAAGTTTTTAATTGTCGTCATTTAGTCTCTTACATTCTTCTGCCGTTTCTCAGTTGAAGCATTGCAGATGCATTAAAAAATGCCATTAATCGTGGACATTTGTTAGTACGTCATAACTGAATATAAAATATAATACTGTATTAAAATAATTTTAATTTGTTAATTGCGTTTATATAAATAATTTTTAAACATTTAGTCATATCTTATAGTTTTTTAACAAACCACTTTATTTCTGTATATTACCAGCTTTAAACACCAACTGAAAACTGAAAAAGATCCACGTTATTCTTATCACGTTAGACCTATCTATTTTTCCAGTTTTTCAGTTGGCATACCTTGGTTATTCTTTCTTCTGTCTTTAGTATACAATTTCACTGGACATGTTTCATCAATTTACTTAAATCCGGATGTATTATGTAATGTCTGGGTGGTTGTGAGAATTTTCCTACATTTATACTTTCTTTTTATTTTTTTACATTTCTATTACGTCACTTGTACTATCAGAGTATTGTAACTCTCACACGACTGTAACGTTGAAGCAGTATAAAATAAAAACAAATTTTACCGGATGTGAAGCAATGGTTGAGATTTTTTTTTTCTGCTCAGTGATATTTGCGCACAGGAAAAAACTTACGAAATCCTTATTTAAAATCAGCATTCATCCCGTACTCTTGCGTTCTCATTCTCAGTTCGGTGACACATACCATGAATAAGAATAGAAGCGAAAAAGCTGTTGTCATGACAACGCTGTCTTTTATGCTTACTTGTCAACTTGTGGGTGCCAAGTTATCGAAGTTTGATTTGCTGTATGATAGGTGAGATTCACAAATTTAGAAAGATACTTCTGACCAGCTGAATTCTTTTAATAACAACTTGTAGTGTTATATAATAGTTAAACTTCAATACGCTTTCGTTAAACATATCAGTAACTTGTAGAACTGTTGGTACAAGAGAAAATTGTTTGAAAACTCTCTATTTTCGGCTAAATTTGTAGTTCAAAACTAAGCTGTAAATCTGTGACTTATGACGTTACAATCGGATTTCGATAGTCTTAGTAGGTAGAACGCAAATAACTCATTGTGTAGCTTCGTGCTTAATAAAACACAACAAAACAAAAAACACAGTTTCATCCCAAGTTATTTATGGACTAGTTCGTTTGTTGTTAAATGCAAAGTTACAAAGAATCTATCTGTTTTCTGCAAACCACGAGTATCGGAAACGGATTTTTAGCGTCGTAAGTCTATATGCTTACTGCTGAGCCACTTGGGGGCAACTGGGATACTGAAGCGCTTTAAGTAGATTAATCAAATTTATTATTCAACAACAGTGAAAGATGTTAAGCAGATGTCGATATTACTATCACAACTTCTATTTCTCCTGTAGTAAATGTATTGTTTAAGGTTTTCTTAAGTCTTAATGATATTTCTGATACTATTTCAATGTCTTCATGTTGGCTAAACAGATCTATATAGACTATTAACATTGTTTTTTCACGTAACCAAAAAACTCTTTACTTACGAAATCGACATCGTAAATTAGTAATAAAGTTCAATATTTTAATTTCTACAAACAATTTTTCATACATAAACGATTACGAGTTTAATTATTTTTTCTAAATACTTAAAAAATTTTCTATAGAATTTCACGTAAAAATCTTAGTTTTATTTAAATGACAAATTTTATAAATTATAGACGGAAACAGTGTCTAGCTTAAAATGTTTATATAGATACATTTATATAGGAAATGTGATTATTTATTTAAAAGTAAATCGAAATAAGTTGAACGTTTCATAGTTTATAAAATAAAATGACATTTTTTGGATATGTCTGTTTGTTTGTGTTTTTTTATTTCGCGCAAAGCTACTTGAGGGCTATCTGCGCTTGCCGTCCATAATTTAGCAGTGTAAGACTAGAGGGAAGGCAGCTAGTCGTCACCACCCACCGCCAACTCTTGGGCTACTCTTTTACCAAGAAATAGTGGGATTGATCGTAAAATTATAACGCCCCCACGGCTGGGAGGGCAAGCATGTTTGGCGTGACGGGGATGCGAACCCGCGACCCTCAGATTACGAATCGCACACCTTAACACGCTTGGCCATGCCGGGCCCTTGGATATGTCATTCGAACAATTTCCCGTTTGTAATAGCTGTTTCATAGTGGGAAAAAAAAAAGTTTATATGAGATTAGAAATATAATGGGATGTGTGTTGTAGTTACAGCAAAGCCACGTCAGACTATCTATTGTGTCCACCAAAAGGAATTTAAAACCTGATTTTAGCGTTATAAATCCGTAGACTTACTTCTGTCACAATGGAGGACTTTGATGAGAGAAGATATGTTAAGGAACTTCTTTTTCACTTGTTTGGTACAGAGTGTCGTCGGCTTTACTTTGAGTACCTGGCAAGGCCAAGTAGTTAAAAACATTTTGCGAATTTGAATCAGCGTCCTACTAAACACACTCACCGTCTCAGCCGTGGGAACAATATAATATGGTGGTAAATCCTAATATTCGTTTGTTTGTTTTTTCAGTAGAAGACTAGCCCAAAAGTTGGTTGTTGGTGGTGATGACTAGTAGCCTTCCCTCTTGTATTTCACTGTCTCATTAGGGACGGATATCGCAAAACCATTTTTGAGCTTTACGCGAAATTCTAACCAATCAAAACTATACTATGAATTAGTGCAATATTTTAGTTTTGTGAGAGTAAGTCATATATTGTGAAAATACCATTCTGAAACAGTAATTAATTGTCTTTTATTATTTTCCATAGCCCTACAGAACAACACTTACGCCCAAGAACTTTCTTCCTCACGGCCTCACAAGAGAGAAAAGTGGTCAGTGACGTTTTATGCGAAGGTAATAATTAACATTTTAAATAGTTGTGTCTATTGAAGACAATCAGTTTTATATAGGGAGAAGATAAAAAAATTAAAACTCAGTTTATTGTAGGAGAATTTGGTGTGATTATTTTCTATATTTGTTTTGTATACATTATCTTTTTATAAAAATTAACACAACAGAAAAGTGCTTGCTACCGATGCAGAGTCCCAAAATAGCAGATGTTATGAAAGTTGTAAAATCTTGACCAAAATGTTTGCATATTGTGCACAAATAATATTATGAATATTAAGATGACATACAAATATACTATCAAACTGAGAAATGCATGTTATATTAAATAACAACAACGTAATTACAAAGAAACAGGTTCTATGAAAGATTTATTAGAACAACAAACGATTTTAGCAGTCCCCTATCACAACAAAACCTTACCAAAAGATCTATAATTACGAAATATGCTATCAAATAACAATGCCCCCCAGTGGCTCAGCGGTATGTCTGCGGACTTACAACGCTAGAAACCGGGTTTCGATACCCGTGGTGGGCAAACCACAGATAGCCCATTGTGTAGCTTTGAGCTTAATTCAAAACAACAACAAATAATAATAAATATTGTATGTAAATTTTTTATCAATTCGTATTAAACGTTCATTACTTTTTTGGTCATGGTGACATGGGTTCTGTTGACGAAATTTGTTGATGTAATCCACTAAGATTTCATTCTAATTTGTCATTAGGATGTGCTGCAATTCAGATTGTTTACGGTCATGGTTAGCACGGTTCCGGCTCAGTTCTGCCCAACACTTCTCAGTAAGATAACAATCTGAAGACTTGGTTGGCCATGGCAAGCTTGTCAAGATAATTTTGCACAATATACTTCCTGCGGGCAGCGGCATTGTGATCCTGTAACATATAGTTGTTGCCAAACCTTCCCCTAGCATATGGCAGAAATATCGTTTCTATGTGATGCCTGTATTAAGTGCCATTGACGATTCCCTGCAAAACATAATGAGAAATTTTCCACCATGCTAAATAGTTACTAAAACATATACTGCACCACCTCCCGTGTGTTCTCTGTAAGAAAGACCGTCTTTCCTCATCGTTTCTTCATGAAACGACGAACACGAATTTTACCATCAGATTTAACAAGACGGATACAGAACTCATCTGTAAATATGACATGATGCTGGTGTTCTTACTGTAAGTTGGCATGCTGTAATGCCCAAGTTATACGGTGACGGTCGTGAATTGTGTTTAAAATCAGCTTGCAGATAACCATTCTTTCATAATAACTTTATTTGGTTTGTCACCTATTCATTGTTCATTTGGATACTCTGTAATGAATGTCTTCATTTCTGTTATAAGGTTATAAGACTTATTTCAATCTTCCCGTACTAACCTGATCAAAGGACAGTCATTTAGGGCAGCAGTTCTTTGGCGTCTACCAGTAGACTTTTCTGGAACAATTTTTTTCTGTAGTCCAATTATGTTTCATATTTCTGGATACAGTACACTGTGGGTGCCCTATTGTTTTGACAATGTCCGTTTGCTTCATACCATTTCAGGACAATTAAACAATTTGAAGCCATGTAACATCTGGCACGTGACGAGGAATAACTCTACGCCAAGTACAGAGAAATTGTCTGAACTAAACGTTGATCTGTTTCAAAAGCAATGATACCAAAAGCAGTTGTGTATGAGTGTTTTGACAAACAGTTGCTCAAAAAGCTCATATAGAGCAGGATAACACTTCGTACGTGTTTGTTGATCATACATTACCTCCTCTGTTACTATTAGGGAACTTACTCAATAACTACTACATTCATATAAACAATAATATTAATATAGAACAGTTCCTTAATAATTTAGCCAAGTATATAGATACAGGCATGAAAATCGTTAAATGAAAGCGGTGGCAAAAAGTGTATATTTTAGGTGTGAACGTAGTAGGTGTTATGAAATACGAGAGTGTATCTCAGAACGGCTGGTATGGGTATTAACACTTTTAATGGTAAGGAGAGAACAACGTTTCGACCTTCCTAGGTCATCTTCAGATTAACAAAGAGAGAGTTTACAACTGAGCGTTGCGGGGCACATGTCTTAGGAACAAGAGTATAAATTGGTACATGATTGTAGGGGGCGTTGCAGGTGGATGTTACATTATTAATTGGTATAGGTATAAAGGTATTTCTTTATACTGGTTTAATTTTGGTTTTAGTTGCTATATAAGTAGGGCTTCTTTAATTTTGCATTTGTTTATATTTGTTTCCCCTACTTAATATACATGTTTTCTATAGTTATGTTGTGTTTATTTGATTTACAGTGTTCAAAAACGTGTGAAGGTGTTTTGGTGTTCTTCGAATCTAGTTTCCATATTTCAGCTTGTTTCTCCAATATAGAAGTCGTGGCAGTTGTTGCATTGTATTTTGTAAATTATGTTGGTGTTGAAGTGTTGTTTTTACATAGTGTGGACTTTAATTTTGTACCTGGTTTTTGCTGGAATGCTGTGTTTTGTTATACTTTTTTTCCAAATGTTGGTTATTTTTTGCTGATGTCGAAGACATATTGTACGCAACAGTATAAGGTTTTTTAGTTTGTTGTATGTTTGAATTTATTGTTGTTTGTTTGTTATTGGTTTAGGTGTGTGCATATATTTTTTTTACGGTTTTTGAGTAAATATGTTGATGTTGATGAAGTGTTGTTTTATTTTGTTTATTTCATCATTAATTTTATCAGGTGAACATAGTTTTGTGGCTGTGTTGATTTGGTTTCTTAATATGTTGAGTTTTTGTTTTGTTTCATGTGCTGAGTTCCAGGGAATGTACAAATCAGTATGGGTGATTTTTCTGTGGATTTCTGTTTTTAATTGTGTATCAGTTCTAGTGATTTTGAGGTTAAGAAATGCTATTTGGTTAGTTTTCTCTTTTTCACAAGTCAACTTAATGTTGGGGTGTATCGAGAGTGTGGAGCCACTGCTCCAACCCAATGGCACCCATGGATATAGCATTTCTATTGTATATCTGTCTAAGATGTCTGTCAACGCGACTTTACCTCTACAACTAGAAGCTTCCGTTATGGGAAGTTCATCTAATATAAGAAACTGAACTCATACGATGTTTAATGTGCTTTGTAAGGATAAGATTCATTGTAATATAACTAATGAAAATACACATTTTGCCCTGTATAAAGTGAGAAGATGACCTTTCTAAAGCAATTAGTTTCAATTTCTTTCCCCTCTTCACCTACTTTCTGTTTCATTTTCAAAATATGTATCATAATGATATAATACAGATATAAACCTCATGACTTGTAGTACACAAAACTCTGAAACCACAAACACGTAGATGCTGGATACATAGTTTAAGCATACCATTTGTAATGAATCGTCAGATAGTTATTTCACAATGAAAAGAGCCGGCATGGCCAGGTGGGTTAAGACGTTCGACTCGTAATCTGAGTGTCACGGGTTCGAATCTCCGTCGCACCAAACATGCTCGCCCTTTCAGCCGTGGGAAAGTTATAATCAATCCCACTATTCGTTGGTAAAAGAGTTGGCGGTGGGTGGTGATAACTAGCTGCCTTCCCTCTAGTCTTACACTGCTAAATTAGGGACGACTAGCGCAGATAGCCCTCGTGTAGCTTTGGGCGAAATTCAAAAACAAACAAACAAACATAAGGAAAATTATAGCGTTTTTAACAAATTATTTGGATAAGCTGCAATATACGATTTACAAATTATTTAAGTAAGCACAAAGTTGTATGATGGGATATCTGTCTTGTGTTCACCTCATGGATAGCATCCAGAATTTTAGCTTTATAACCCTTTAGACTTATCATTGAGCCACAGGAGGACATGGCCAACGAAGCTTTAAGGATAATATTTTTTGTTTTTAATGGTATTTAAAAACGTTCTTTCCCTAACTTTTTCTTTCTGAAACCCTGTACTGTTAGCTTAACTCTTAAAGTGCCATAATGCTAAGATTTCATAAAGAAACATACTGTTTATTCTACAAAATTATGTATATTGAGAAAGAAAAACTTTAAAAATTAATTTTAAAAAGATTGTAAATAATCTTTTGTGAAAAAGACTAGAGCAGTAAGTGATAAATTTTGCAAATGTAATAATTGTACTCAGTTTTATGTTTAGAAATAGCTAGAATACTTCTTTTATTTAAATATCTTAGAATTACGTTCCAAAATGCCTCATTGTAAAGAGTTGAAACAGTATTGTATCATTTTTTTAAATGTCATAAATAGGTAAAGATTGTCCAGAATTTCATGTAATAAATGACTACAACAACTTCATCCAAGAAAGGATATATAGGAAAACCAAGCTTTTAACCGTACCTCTTCAGAAATCATGTGATTTTATTGGAACCATTAGAACAGCAAACGAATCTCTTGAGGAATATCGAAAAGGTAAAGATTTAAATATTATTTTATAAAGTATCGTGGGAATTATTGCGTAAAATTCTCATGAATAATACGTTCTTTATTACCTAACTTGAATCCCATAATCAAAATAACATATATATTTTAAGTAATGTAAATTTTACTTAATGAATTAAACGTTAAAGAACAGCCAAAACAGAATGTATAAGATCAAACATATTAGGTGGAAAAACATTTGACTGAAAGTTATAGTTCGCTGAAAAGTTAAATAGTATATTATTGTCTAAATGTTACATTTTCTTAGGATGGAACGAAAGAAACAGAAAATTCTATTCTGTTGCACCTCTTCTGATACAAATTAATCATTCCCCTCTTATCAAGTCACATGATCCATGGTGTAAGATGGCATTTGCTGTGAAGATGTATGTGCCGCAGTACTTAGGAATTCCTCCAACACCTATTAACGTAAGAAAGCTCTATTAATTTCCCAAATCGTGAGTGATTTTACTTGGTAGAGCTTATAATAAGTAAAATATCATTCACCCTTTAAAACTACACATCGAAATTCAATGACACGATCGCATATTGCGTTCTGAAATTTGAGAAACAACTAAATATATTGTGAAGGCAAGGTAAAATAATATAAATATGTATCTGGTGTTACTTTGTATTTTTTAACAGCAGCTAAAAAATAGTTCATTCTAAAATATGTGATAATAACTTAATATTAAAATATCTTTATAAGAAAATACAATAAAACTCCACGATTTAAAACTGTCCATTTTAAAGTTAGCGATCCTGTACAAATTAGACTGTTAGAAATGTGAGCAAACGAAATGAAATAAATAGTCTGTCTCTTATCCCAAGAATGATTAGTTAAATTTCAGTCCGACATATATTAAATTATACTTTTTAGATGTATAATGTATATACAAATCATAACTTTAGTAATTCTATCCATTCTTATTTAAAAGAATAAATTAAGTCTTTGTCAAATAATAAAATGTTATATTTTTCACATTAATACTTACCACAGATAATGATATAATTTACAAAGTAAAACGAAATTGTGAGTTCTAATTTATTGAGAAGGTTGTTTACTCTTAATAAGTTTCATATTTAATAAGGCTTTGCTTTACTGGCGGTAATGAACTTATTCCTTAGTTAACGTAAGAATATTTTTTATATACATCCGTGTACAAGTAGCTTGTTTGTTTCTCAAACATGTAAAGTTTTAGTGAAAACTATTTAAAAGTTTTCGGGATTTCCGTTTGTATACAAATAAGAAAAATATTACAGAAATCACTTTCATTCGGAAGTTTACCGGATGCCTTCCACGTGTATGTTCATACTTTTACCGGGTACCTAAAGTCCCGGATGTTGATGGAACTGGAAGTTTTCCGCAGTTCTTTAGACAACCTAATGTTCTGCTATAACCAAGAACGGTTTTATTTAGGTAAGATTTCTGTATATTGTTTAGGTACATAGAAAATATATGATCAAAAACAATTATCCGGAGCTAATGTAATTGTTTGGTTGAAATATATATCAGTTCCAGTGCTAAATTAGTTTCATCTGTTTTTATGTCTAATTTTCATCTACTAGTAACATGTTAGACAAAACATTTACGCTGCACAGAACAATTAAATTATAATCGTAATTAGTAATATTTTAGCTGCAAGGCAAAAACAAAAAAGGAAAAAGAAAGTCTTATGAAAATAACGTTAGCCACATATCTAACGTAATTTTTATGCAAATGAGGTATTTATGATTTTTTGTGTTTGTTTATTTTTGAATTTCGCGCAAAGCTACTCCAGGGCTATCTGCGCTAGCCGTCCCTAATTTAGCAGTGTAAGACAGCTAGTCATCACCACCCACCGTCAACTCTTTGGCTATTCTCTTACCAACGAATAGTGGGATTGACCGTACATTATAACGCCTCCACGGCTGAAAAGGCGAGCATGTTTGGTGCGACGGGGATGCGAACCCGCGACCCTCAGATTACGAGTCGCACGCCTTAACCCACCTGGCCATACCGGGCCGTTTTTTTTTGTATGATTTGAAGTGCAAATTATTGTGCATTAAGTATACATTTATTGAAACGGTATTACTACCTTATAGTTCATAACGTCTCACTTCAGTATAGAACATGGTCACCAAGAACCTAAAAGACATGTTTGCAGGCATTTGTAATGTCTAGAGTCCTTAAAAAGATATGACTTGTCTCCCAAGAGCATTTTATATATACTTGATAGAACTAAACACCTATGACAGAGCCAGTCATTTCGTTCGGTCTATTCTCTCTTCATCAATGTAGACTAGTTTAGGTTTAAGTCAGGAACAGACTTTACTTGGATAAGGGTCTTAACATTTATCCCCTGTAATATTGACATTATCAAGTATCTAGAGGGTAGTACATCCATCTATGTTTATTTCTGCCTATATCATACTCTCATCATCACCAAATGCGCCAAGCTATTGAATGAAAGTATACTGCTCAAAAAATTAAAGGAACAAGTACATATTCCAGTATATTTTTGCCATAACTAAATTTATGCATGAAAAACATATACGTTCGTCTTCAAGTGTATATTTTGAGCTTGTGAGTAAAGTTTGAAGTAACTCAAACGAAACTCACCTTACTCAAGGAGAATACAACTCAAGGTACCCTATATAAGGCTGTTACGTGAAACTATGCATTCCTTATTAATTCTCGAAATAAACACCAACATGGATCTTTTGCGGCTCATTTTGTCAATTTATACCTTCATCTTGTGTACCTGAGCAGTCAGGCACCATCTGACAAAGAACGAGGGGGCCAGGGCAGTTCAGATGCTATAGGATGGCCAGACCCAAAGGAAGGTGGCACAGCGCGTCGTTGTGTCACCAAGCGTCATCAATCGACTTTGGCGACGTTACCAGGAGACGAACTCTTATGGCAGGAGACCAGGTCAAGGAAGTCATCGCTGCACAACAGCTAGAGAGAACATTGTGACTACCGCTCTGCAGGACAGGTTAGCAACGGCATTCCATTGGAACCAGTGTGTCGACCCAAACAGTTCGCAGTCGTCTGGACGAAGGACACATTAGAGTCAGACGGCCTGTGAAAGCCGTTATTCTGACAGCACGAAACCGTGCAGCCAGGTTGGAGTTTTCTCGTCAGCACCTGGACTGGGAACTTCATCAATGAGCCACCATGCTGTGGACAGATGAGAGCAGGTTTACTGTGTCTCGTGATGATGGACGTGCGAGAGTGTGGAGACGCCGAGGAGAGCGATTTTCCGCCTTAACATTGTGCAAGTCGACGCTTATGGAAGAGGTTTTGTAATGGTCTGTGCAGCCATATGCTTGGGTGGCCACACGGACTTACTCATACTCGACAGGGGTACTCTGAACGCACGACGATATAGACACGAAATTCAGGAACCCATTGTGAAACCTTTTGCCGGTGCTGTCTGCGATGGGTTCATTCTCATGTAGGTTAACGCGCGAGCCCACGTCGCCAAACTGTGTACAGACTTCCTTGACGATGAAGAAATAGACTTTTGAGCGGCTCGCCAGATCTCCAGATTTAAATACGATTGAACATTGTTGGGATATGTTATCGAAGCGTGTTAGTGAACGACAGTACGCTCCTCAGAATGTACAGGAACTCCGACAAGCCTGGTAGATGAGTGGGCTGCCATACCCCAAGATAGCATTGGTAGACTGATTCGAAGTGTGCCAAATCGGTGTCAGGAGTGTGTCACAGCCCGTGGAGGTCACACTAGATATTGAAGATTTCAAATATTTCTTGAATAAATGCATGTAAAATGTTTAAAGTATTGTTTAATATGAGATATCAATTTTGGTGATATTGGTCATTTAAAAAAAAAAATATTTCTCCATGTTTTACCATTCATCATACATTAAGAAATTGATACAGTTGGAATTTAAATGAGGCAAATTACCTAGAAAATAAAAATATTATCACATTTGGAACACTAACATAATATAACTTTTTAGCAGTTTATATTCTGTCCTAAAGGGATATACATATATTATGTGGTTGCAGGGTAAGTAACGATTCATCTTACGTATGTCAAAATGTTTCATATGGTAAATATTAAAGCTTTTGATAAATAAATTATTTAAACAGTAATAACGATTAATAATAACTTGATGAAATAGAATTATTGGTGTTGTAGTTCATTTGCATGATAGGAACTTCTAATATAAGAAGGCCTAGAAACTACGAGATTAATACATTATGCAGACTAGTTAATTTTTACTTTACTAGTAAACACATTTCTCCTCTTTTATTGTGACGAGTACTTAAATAAATAAATAAAAAATATATACGTATGTCATCAAAGGTACATACTATTTCTGGTACACTAAAGTATTTTAATTTTCAATTAAACGCTTGTTTGTTTTAAATTTTGCGCATAACTGCATGAAGGCTATCTCCGCTAGCCGTCCCTAATTTAGCAGTGCAAGACTAGAGGAAAGGTAGCTAGTCATCACTACCCACTGCCAACTCTTGGGCTACTCTTCAAATAGCAAATAGTGCAATTGACCGTAATATTATAACAACCACATGGTTGAAAGAGCGAGAATGTTTGGTGTAATAGGGATTCATATTCGTGCTCCTCAGATTGGGAAGCAAGTGCCCTATCTACCTGGCCACGTTAGGCCATGCCAGTTAAAAGCAAAATATACACCTGTATTTAATACTTGTGAATACGTTTATTTGTTCTAGAATAAAAAAGCCACCACTGAGCTACCTGCTCTGTCCACTGTGGGAAACCAAACTCCAAATTTTAGGGTTGTAATTTTATAGACTTACCGCTGTTTCACCGGGAGAGAGTGAGAAAATGACTATTAAGTTTGTTATAGAACACGATGTAATTAGGAGCGCTGAATTTGTTTTCATATAGTTGTTTACATTCGAGTAAACATAAAACAAGTCATTTGACTTCTACAACCAATGCAGTTGAATCATTAACGATATATACTCATAGTAAAAATATTCTAGTTTGAGAAAAGTACATATAATTTTATTTTCTCACTGTTTTGTTTCCTTTAGCGATTTACAAGAAAGCCATTAATGACCTG
This sequence comes from Tachypleus tridentatus, assembly GCF_004210375.1. Taxonomy (NCBI): domain Eukaryota; kingdom Metazoa; phylum Arthropoda; class Merostomata; order Xiphosura; family Limulidae; genus Tachypleus; species Tachypleus tridentatus. The sequence goes on along the minus strand of NC_134832.1, from coordinate 13,948,340 downwards.
GAAGATAGATACGAAATATGGTTGGAGCACTGTTAAAAGATAGTTGGCCAACATGACTAGCGAAATGAAGACAGATAACAAGCTAAAAGAATACCCTTTTCAGTAAGCCTTAAACTCTCATAGGATAGTTTCTGACTTTTTTAATAACAAGTGAATGATAAGTTAAAACACCGCTTCTTGGTAAACATAATTGTCAGTTTCTGCTGTTAAAGCACTTACAGTACAAATGTATATTACAAAATAAGACTTTGTATTTTGTTTAAACTTGTAGACTACAGAATATTAACATGAAGTTTGGTGTATTGTTGGCTCTCAGATTATACAGGATGAAGTTAAATTTTGGTGCATTGTTGACACTCATAGGTAGAAAATAAACATGACGTTTGGTAAATTATTGTTCAACAGATAATTGAATATCAACATGGAATTTGGTGAATTGTTGACTCTTACACTATAATTAAGCATAATATAAAATTCTCGCGAATTTTGTGATGATCAACAGGCGAGTTAAAAGTTTGCGACATGGGAGATTAGAAAGAAATGTTTGCGAAAAAATAATTTGATCATGGATGGCTAAGAAAAAACTCAACATTCTTTTCAAATAAAGACAGTCGTTTCATCACAGTAATAGTTTTCGTTTTTAATATGTGGTCACTCTCAATAATGGCAAATACTCTAAGGCTGCTAATACTTTGTAGAGAACAACTGCATATTTTCGTCAGTCTAAAATCTTATTGTGGTATTCCAAAATCCTAATCTATGGTCATTATCATAATATTCACGGAAGATTAAAACATAAGTTACCTCTCCTTAAACAGAGTATAGTTCAGATCACAGGGAAGGTGCAATGCAGAAACCTAACCAGACAAGTTCAAGGTTTCACGAATGTCCACTGTAATATGTATGCTTGGACTTAGCCAATAATTAGACAAGTATTTACAAGGACATCAGTTACACAGAGAATACATGCTCGATTATTTAGAATAAGTTACCTGAATAAATATAATCTTTTCCCTACATTTTAGAAGGGTAGAACTTCGTAGATTTCACTTGTTACAGTTATTATTCTTTTTAATTCAAGGCTTAAATTATTTGTGAATAATACTTAAACCACATTAAAATCAAAGAGATTTTTTTCATATCGCATATATATTTCTTATTTCTTTTTCAAGTTAATTACTATTTTTCAAGTTTGACTGTTCTTTGATAGCCTTATTATAATATTAGGCAGTATTATCTCAATTAATTTTCTGTAATTATTTCCTACTTCTAAAAACTAGTTGGCTTTTCTTTTAGATAATACAGAGTTTAGTACATTATACTAAAACGATTTTGATCGTAGAAATAAACGAATCACGTGATGGCCATACCTTTATAAATTTGCGGCGCTATTTAGCACTAAATTGTTTTCCGTCACATAGGCAGTGTTTAGTCACTGAAAATTGAGCCCTTTTGAGAAAGTTATATAACAGTGCTTTACGACATAAAATGTCCATTAGCTTAGATGTATTACAATCGGAAATTTAGAATTTCCAAGACGGAGATATCCTTTGTGTTTAAAAACATCAGAATAAAAAGGATTTATTTGTTTTTAATTAAGCTCAAAGCTACACAATGGCCCACCTGTGCTCTCCTTACCACAGGTAACGAAACCTCGTTTCAAGCGGTGTGAGTCTGCAGACATACCGCTGTACCACAGGGGGCAAAAAAGCAACCGAATATAGAAAAATTTGGGAACCTAGGGCCATCTGTTAAGTACATAATATGATATATCTTGGACTAGTCTCCGATTTATTATGTTACTTATGTTACATCGATACTAAAATAAATATATATTAATAAATCCGTTATACCTCCCTCCTTAGAGAATTAAAAATTGGTGTTAGACAATTTTATAATTAAGATATGATACATATATACATTGTTACGTATTATAATCTATCTCGGAGGAGTCTCCAATTTATTATGTTATGGACGTTACGTATTACGATTCCAAATAGTCGGACATTTTAATTTTAATTTAGAAGTTAATTTAATGTCAATATGTATTAAATTTACGATATTTGTCAACAAGATTGATACATACAAGTTTTTTCTTAATACAAGTACATTTTACTACACAAACAATAATACAATTTATAATAACGGTTATTACAAATAGTTCTTACAAGTATGGGCTTATATACAAGAGTTTTTACCAACTTACAAACTATACCAAGTCTTCCATCTCGTCTAGAATTGAATATTTTAGCGATGGTCTAGATCCATGACGAACAAACTAATTCTGAGTTGATACAGTTACACCTCGCTTAAGCTAGCTAGCTGTCTTTTCTTGGATGACCTCTTGGATGAATGCTTATAAGCTGACTTTTTTAGTGAAGAAGATATTTAATATCCTTCTAGAAATTCTAACATTTAAATTTAATTCACTGAACTTTGTAATATTCGAAATCTATAAACGTTCATGGTCAGATATCTGTAGTTTTCCTACTAGTAAACATTTATCACAATTATACCTTTCGAGGTTTATAGTATACTCACTAAAACTACCAAAAAATATTCTGTTTTGTCTTTCGGCGCGTCGGTTTGTATACTTTAAGGGAGAATCTCGAATGTTCAACAATGTTCGAAGACACGTTAGTGTTTTTTTAAACCATATGTAAACCATATAAATCTACAAATTTAAAGAACAGGCAATACCCATCGAACAATATACGTCACATGCATCTACATGAAACAAACGCAGTTATCAAAATGAATGTATAACAGTAAGTCCATTTCACATCTAAAAAATAGTTGCAAAAGTCGTACCTCCCATTATGATAACCAACTGACAGAATCGACGAACACAAATGTCCGTGGCAAAAGCAGTGCACGTATTGCAGGGGACATACAGTACGTAACGTAAGCAAAAAAGATCTCTGATGAAAAGAAGGCTAACAGGAGGTTTGCAGCCATAACTTTCATTAAATCTTCGCATACCTCATACAGACAGAAAATGAAACGGGTTTCCATGTCATTTCACACGAAGACATGCTATTGAAGTCGTCGAGCGCATAACCCATGGACTTCTACAAACCAGACTGGTGAAACATGCCCTAGAAAACTGTAGTTCTCAAATACCAATGGATTATGAAAAGAATAAAGGGAGGAATGGTGTACTTTTGACACAACAGATTTACGACTGTGCCCTCTATAAGGCTATTTTAAGAGCCACACATTTTTTTGTAGCAATATTTTAAAATTGCTCACATGTACTGTTATACACTGCTAGCCAAAATCTTAAGGCCAATAAACATAAAGAAAAAAATATGCATTTTGGGTTGTTAGACTCAACCATTTATTTGGGTAGAGCTTCGAAAGATGACAATAAGAAAACGGAAAATAAAAATAAAAAACACTATGAAATTAGCCTAAATACTAGCTGGTCAAAAGTTTAAGACCATACCAAAAAGAAGTCCTGAACAGGGTAGGTAATGCCCAACAAGAGCATGGCCATCATTGCGAATAATTTCAAACATTCGCTTTGGCATGGTCGATATAAGCATTTGCAGAAGGCTGGAAAGAATGATATTCAAAGTGGTGAAGATGGCTTCACGAAGATCATGCACTGTTTGGAATTAACGTCCATTTCTATAGACTTCCCTTGCCATCCACCCCCAAACATTTTTAATGGGGTTCAGTTCGGGCGAACACGGTGGATGGTCCAAAAGAATCAAGTTATTTGCCATGAAAAAGTCATTTGTGGGCATTGTGAATTGCAGCGTTGTCCTGCTGAAAGATCAGTCATTTCCATACAAGTGAGGGCCTTCAGTCAATAAGGATGCTCTCTCCAACATGCCAATGTAGCCAGCTGCTGTTTGACGCCCCTGCATAACCTGAAGCTCCATTGTTCCATGGAAGGAGAAAGCACTCCAGATCATGATGGAACCTCCTCCACTGTGTCGTGTAGAAAATGTCTCTGGTGGGATATCCTTATTGTGCCATAACGTTGGAAGCTCTCTGGACCATCCAGGTTAATTTTTTTTCTAATCAGAGAACAAAACCTCCTTCCACTTTTCTACGTCCCATGTTTGGTGCTTCTCAGCAATGTTTAACCGAGCTGTTTCGTGGTGTGGCCTTTGAAGATGTTTACGGTTTTCAAAGCCTTTCTCTCGTAGATACCGTCTTACTATTCTTGAGCTGCATTCTGCGTCTGTAAGAGCCTTAATTTGGTTCGACGATCGGCTGGTGTCTTGCCAGACAACCCGTCGAATCCTCTTACTTAACGCCGGCGAAATTTTCTTGGTCCGACCATTTGAAATTCTTGTTCCGTATCCCTCAGGGTTTTTAAGAAATTTGCAACAGTAATTTTACAACGCCCAATCTCACCAGCGATGGCACGTTGAAAGAGACCTTCCTTTTGCAGCTCGACAATTCTGCCACGTTCAAACTCTGTCAACATTTTAGCCTTTGCCATAATTTTACCCAATGTAACATAGGATATGTCAGTAGGAGATGTTGACAACGTTAATGCTTGAACACAAATAACTAAATTTCGTTACGTGTTTCCCGATTAACGCTTCGTTTCAGTATGGTCTTAAACTTTTGACCAGGTAGTATTTAAGCTAATTTCATAGTGTTCACATTTTCCATATTAAATGCTAAACACATTTTTTATTTTTATTTTCCCTTTTCTTATTGTCATCTTTCGAAGCTCTACTCAAATAAGTGGTTGAGTCTAACAACGCAAAATGCATATTTTTTCTTTATGTTCATTAGCCTTCAGATTTTGGCCAGCAGTGTATGTATAACGTAAAACATAACTACAGAAATTTTACCTGACAATTTGCAAAACAATTGGTGATTAATACTCATTATATATTATTCTAATTTCCTATACAATAAATTAAGCTTTAACTCTTTGAATAATGTATCGTCTTGAACTAAGACTACAAAGTAAAAACTAAGTAGTCTCTGTGAATACCACTTAAAGTATTTCTAAACCGTGAAATCTTGAATCTCACGCTAACACTTTAGTTGTTTAATTTTTATTAACACGTTCGTTTTATTTTCAGAGATCTATTCTATCAATAAATAATATTAAGATCCAGTTCAATAAAGAGGTGTATAATGAAATCAATTTTCTGACCAATAAGAATGAGGAAACATTTTTACTCAAAAGTCATAAATACGAAATCACTTAAATTTTTACAGGTTCTTACTTCAAAGTTTTGTCTCATAAGATTTTGTTTGTTCTCCCCTGAACAGAAGATTAAGTGAAAATATATTAAAATATAATTGTCATAATTACTTTTATTATACTTATGAACAGCAAAATTAATTTACTTTTGAGAAATATTTTGCACTCAAAAGAAGTGATTGTGGAAACTGTGCCGGTCGAATATAAAAGTATGTCAGAGATATTAGTATTGGACAAATAAATGAGTACAAATCACTAAAATACAACACGAAAAAATATTTCATATAGTTTTTGTTTGTTGTTAGTAAAAAGCCGTGTAGGCTATCTGTGCTCTACTTACCGTGAGAAATCGAACCCCAGATTTTAACTTTGTAAGTATGTAAAAGTATTATTGCTGGCTCATCGGGGTACAGTTTTTCATGAAAATTATACGTGGAAAATACTTGAACAAAAAATAAAACTGGTAAATGATCCATCGCATAAACCGACATACACAAATATCATTAATCGTCTGTGTGATTTCGATCTCTCAGAAGATATTGAAATTAACAAAATACCTTAGGACTCTGGAGCATTGCTCTTTAACTTGATGAATTGATCACCAAGGGTTTTTGTTTATGTTATATTCATTCTATTTGTAGTTTGGAGTGTGTTTAAGTTGTAATAAACATTTCTGCTTTTAAATTTAGCTTTTTTTTTTTCTGTTTTCGAGCAGAAGTGAGTGAAACGTTATGAAACACCTACAGGCGTGAATTATATTGAAAAAGTTTGGGATGCTACAGAGTCAGTACAAAGCCATTAACTACTTATAGAAACGTACTTGTGTCAAAACGTCCAAAACCTTGAACAAAGGAATATTGTTGAAAGGTGATCTGATCAAATGAGTTAACTTCGATCTTTCTCTAATCAAACGAATATGTACATGTGTAGAAAAAAGCTCAAGAAACCACATATTGATTCTTGGACACATATGTAAAGGGGAGGAACGATTCTTTAAGGGATGCGTTCTATTTTAATGTTACCACAGACATATCCATTGAAATTTACGCTTAATTTATGCCACTTTTATCAGAGTAAGTTGCAGTTAAGACACAGTAAAACGTAAATATACTTTGATTCCGAAATTATTCCTAAAATAATAATCCTGAAATAATTTAAACAAAATACAAGGGGAATACTAAACCTTATTGAAGAATTCTTAACAATACCTCCACCCACCCCTTTCAGAAAATGTATTTGCTACCCAAGTGGGTGTGAGTTGGAAAGCCTGGAAAAGACACGTGTTAAAAGGTACAGTATTTTTGGAAAGAAGAATATTTGAGTAAACATTATTAGGTTAAATATATTTGTTTTCTTAACTAGTTACTACTTTTAATGTCCCGGAAGTAGTGGTTATAGCACAAATATATCCAAATATCACATTCAAACATTTTAGTTCTTCGACTACCAATATTGTATGATATAATTTAATTACTTTGTTGCTTTTCGTTTCTTCAGACGTGATCAATTGCAACAAACAAATAAAAATCTATTATAGTGTAACTTTATATCTATTACACTTTGATACACAATAAAATAATATAATGATACATTTAATCGTCATAACATATACTTTTTTTTTACTGAACAGTTGTCTGATTGATTTGGTGTTTTATGACACAAAGCAGCGAGACTACCTGCGCCAAACATCCGGTAAAAAGTTAAAATTAAAGTAAATTTAGTAAACTTCATAAAAGGAAATTAAGGTAAAACAAAACAAGTTTTAAAAAATATAAAGAGCATAAAACCAATGTTTACAACTAGTCCACAAAGTTAAAAGAAAAACCACAGTAATACAGGTTGTAAAGAACTTTCTCTAGCATAATTGTAATTATCATAACTCGTCAGGCAGACTAACGGGAAAGTCAAAAACTACCGTCAGTCACCTGAATTTGGTCTTTCCGGTCCTGGTTCAGAGTTACTTGACGTTTTCAGAAAGTAAAGTAAGAAAAGTTTTAAAAGACTTGTAACAAAATTTTAATAATAACTCACCAGGATGACTAATGGGTAGTTCAAACAGTTGCATCAGTCACCTGAAGTTGTCCTTTTCAGTCCTGGTTTCGAGTTATTTGATGTTAGGCCATTTTCTAATTTCAAATAGAACTAAATGGAATGTGATTCTTAAGAGGAAATCACAATAAAATGTCTAATGTATCAATTAAAAACTTAAATGGCATTAAAAAGATTAATGGCCTTTAAAAAACTAAAAACATTTCCAAGGCGGACAGTTTCACCATCACCAATAACACTGTCTGCCGTTATGGATAGAACATGTTTAAAATGGTGCCGACGTTGAGAGTCATAACGACAGCAAGAAAGTAAAATGTGACTTATTGTAACCTGAGTGTTACACAAACTAAACATTAGTGCATCAGTTCCAGATAAAAGAAAACGATGAGTTATAAAAAACTGTGACCAATGCATGGCCTAGTTAGAACAACTCCCCCTTTCCGATCCTTACGGAAGCAAGACGGCCAAAATCCAATATACGGTTTTATTTAGAAAAGCTTATTTTCGTGTTGCTCACTCCAAGTCGAGTGCCAGCAGGTATGGAGCAGAGCCTTGAATACAGAACCATAGTCCATGCATGGAACAGGCACAGCGGTGATAGTGCCAAAGCAGATAGACTTAACTGCGGCGTCGGCGAGCTCGTTCCCGCGAATACCAACGTGGCTCGGTATCCAGAAAAACTGGATAGAAGTAGATGTTAAAGAGAAATGCGCCAGTCGGTTTTGAATATCGGCGAGAACAGGGTGTGAACTAACGTGAAGCGTTTTCAGGACCAGAAGAGAACTAAGCGAGTCAGTATAAGTACTGCAGATTGAGTACTGCTTAGTTTCTACGTGATCCAGAGCAAGAGAAATGGCGTACTGTGAACAGAGAAGCTGTAGAGGGGATTCTGCGCGCAACGACCAAACCATAACAAACCATGGCAGAGCCCACACAGTCACCTGATTTCGAACCACCTGTATAAATAGGAATAGAAGGATGGTTCGAAAAATGTTCAGCAAATATCAGACAGTATTTCCAATCAGGAGTGTGCCTTTCTCAGATGACTTAGACAGGTCACATTTGGGGACTGTAAGAAGCCATGTCGGGATGGGCTGACCAGTGGATACAGCAATGTTATCCAAGGACAGACCCAATTTATCCAACTGAATCTGGATACGAAGGCCAAAAGAAGCAATGGCAAATCGTCTATTCTGAAAAAGTATGTCCCACCGAGGAAGGAAAATACAACCCCAGGTGGGATGCTTTGGTAAAGAACGAAGTTTCGAAGCATATTGTAAAGATAGTTGCAAACGATGGAGGTGCAAAAAAGGTTCATGAGACTCTATGAAGTGCAGAAAGCCCCAGTGCAGAGCCAAAGTCGTTGATGATGAATGAGATCCAGCATCTTTAAGGCTGAGGGTCTGGCAGAGCCATAGACCAGTAATCCACAGTCGAGTTTTGATCGAATAAGAGCACGATAGATCTTTAGCATAGAACATCGATCTGCTCCCCAAGCGGTGGAAGAGAGAACACGGAGGATGTTCAGTGCTCTTGTACATTTGACCCATAACTGCTTGATGTGTGGTATAAATATCAGCTTATGGTCAAAGATAACCCCTAAGAACTTTGTCTCAGGGATCACAGGCAGCATAACTTCACCAATACGGAGTTCAGGATCAGGATGAATACCCTGTTAGCGGCAAAAGTGCATGCAAAAGGTTTTAGAGAGAGAAAGAAGTTAAAGCCGTTTGTTGTGGTCCATTTCAGTAAAAGATTGAGGACAGTCTGTAGCTGCCGCTCAATATACTTCATGTTCGACGACAGACATGAGATGTAAAAGTCGTCAACATAGAGCCCGTTTGCAACACTAAGAGGGAGTTGCTCAGTTATGACATTACTCTTTATACTGAAAAGTGTGAAACTCAAAACACAGCCCTGAGGGACGCTAAGTTCCTCTAGAAAAGAACGGGAAAGTGTCGAATCCACATGAACTTGGAATCTCCTGTCCATTAATTTTTTTTAATAAAAATGGGCAAATGGCCACGTAACCAATATATGTGGAGGTCTCGCAAAATGCCATACCTCCATGTTGTATCATAAGCGTTCTCAATGTCAAAGAATACGGATACAAGATGTTGTTTGAGAGAGGCTTCTCTGATTGACGTTTCAAGTCGAATCAGGTGGTCCACAGTGGAGTTCTGTCGTTGGAACCCACACTGGGTGGGCGAGAGGAGGTTGTTTGATTCGAGGAACCAAATAAAATGAGCATTAAACATCCTCTCTAAGATCTTACAAAGACAGCTGTCAAAGCAATTGGATGGTAGTTTGAAGGAATGTTGGGATCATTCCGAGTCTTAGAGAAAGGTAGGACAATAGCCTGGCACCAGGCATCAGGAAAAACATTTTCCTGCCAGTTCCAGTTAAAAAAATCAGAAGAATAGCAAGTGAAGCAGGAGATAGATAACGTAGCATTTCATAGTGTACATCATCAGGTCCAACTAATGTACTGCCAGACAGATGAAGGGCCAGTTTGAGTTCCACTAGTGTAAATGGACGATTATAGTCACAGAGACAATCTCCTAGAGTATCGACGATGTTCTGGGTATCAGCGAGTTCCTGGCCATTAGAAAGCAAGATCGAGAGGGGGACAGAATTATATTGCCCACTGACCTTTCGAATCTTGTCCCATATGACTTTGGAACTGGTGGTAGAAAATACGCTGGTTGTGAACTTAATCCAAGATTTCTTCTGGCTTTGACGTCTTACCTACCAAGCATGTGCACGGGCCTGCTGAAAAGTGATGAAGTGTGAGATACCTACAAAAAGTATCCCGGCCCATTTTTGAGCCTTCCGTGCCATGCAGTAGGCAGGTTTCCACAACGGACGAAAATATTATGGAAAACGTGTCGAGGTTTTAGGAATACATTGAGAAGCTGCTTGTTTTATACAGTCACTTACTGCTGCCACACAGTCGTCTATTGATGGCTTACAGACGATCCTGCTTACAGGCAGGATCAAGTTTTGCGAGACCAGTGAAAGAGGGCCAGTTTACTTGATCCAGTGGGTCAGGTGGCATCGACCATGGCCAGTCTCTCTGACAATTATAGGAAAATGATCACTGCCTCGTGGATTATTGTCAACCCTCCATGAACAACCATAAAATAGTGAAAGAGAGCAAACTGAAAGATCAATAGCAGTAAAGGGCTGACTAGGTGCATGAAAATAAGTAGAAGAACCAGTATTGAAAAGAGAAAGGTTGTGATCAGAGGGCATATGCTTTATGGAGCGATCCCTTCTATTAATATCGGCATTTCCACAGAGAGGATGATGTCCATTAAAGTCCCCCAGAATTAAAAAGGGAGACGGCAACTGTTCAATGAGAGCATCCAGGTCTAATTGATCATAGGTCTCTCCAGGCAACAGGTAGAGAGAACAAACCATGAGAGTACAACCCAAGGAAACACGGATGGCTGTGGCCTCCAAGGGTGTTTCGAGTGGCAAAGACAGGGTGGGCACATGCTGATCAAACAACAGTGCCACCTATCAATGCACTGTCCATCACACAGCCTGTCATTTCTGTACGAAAAAAACCAGCGAAAGGTGACTGTATCGGTAGGTTTCAGAAATGTTTCCTGTAAGGAAAGACATACAGGATGGTAAAAAGCAATAAGTGTATTGATATCATCCAGATTAGAACGTAAACCTCAACAGTTCCATTGCATCAAAGTGGTCATTTTTATTTATGTGTAAGCGAATTGGGTGGAGAACCTTTCTGTTTACGATCAATCTTTTTTCTTTACTGTCTTTATTTAAGGGAGGTCTATCGGCCTCCATGGATCCTGCCCTTGGTATATTGGGCACGTCTTTGCTGTTGGAAGAGGATTCCAACGACTGAGGACATGAACGAACAATAGTTTTGCATCTTGGGGAGGGAGAAGAAGACGTATCTGAGGAAATGCCTGTACCCGAAACCAAAGGAAGTGGATCTTGGGATTTGTTGGAACGTATGTAAGGGACAGATATATGTGTTAAAGTTGATTCCTCAACTTTCTTAACCATGGAGGTCAAAGACTTTTCAATTGGTTTGAGAACGATTGGAGGCACAGAAAGATTAGTCTGCATTCCCACTGTAGTAGTGGAATGAAGTGCAGCAGCATACGTCCAAGATGAAGTGGTCGACAGCAATTTTCGAGCCTCAGGATAAGTAATGTTATGAATCGTTTTAAAACGCTGCACCTCTTTTTTTCAAACATTTAGGGCAAGAATGAATGTAGGATGGGTTAGAGCCATTGCAATTGACACAATAAGGGTCCATTTCACACTCATAGGCATCTTAAGCCTCACAACTGCAACAAGCACACATCAGGGAACAACAACATGAAGTCTTTGAGTGACAGAACCGCTGATACTGGAAACATCAGAGAGGGTTTGAAATGTATGGCCATACTCTGCAATTAAGATAACCTGCCTTGATGGTGGCAGGGGAACGTGATGACGTAAATGTTAGAATGAGGATATTGGTGAGCATCATAATTCCATCTTTGCGAGTGGAGATACACCTCACTGCAGAAACTCCTTAGGTGGAGAAACCAGCGAGAATCTCTGGCTCGGATATGTTCTTCAGATCCCTTTCAACAATAACTCCTCGTGAAGAATTCAAAGTAGCATGAGATGTAACCTTAATAGGTATATCCCCAATCGCCTTTAAACGCAAGAGGAGTTCACTGTGTTGAGATGTGGATTTCTACCAATATGTCACCAGATCGAAGCTTCTTTATTGACATTGGAGAGCCAGCAAGTCCCTTCTGAATAAAAAAGGGAGACATTTGCCCTAAAGGTTTATCTGAAAGAGAATGTAGGATAAGAAAATGAGGTACAACAGGTGTTACAGATCTTGAAGATTGCTGCTACTTCATGAAAGTATATCTTTAGACTTAATTCTGCGCTTGTGTAGTTGTACTGTTATAAAGTCGTTCGACACACATTTAGTGGTAACTTCTACCCACTGGGTATTTCGCGTACGACACAAAAGCTCCGTGGCCGCCAGTGTAGGTACCCTTATCTAGATATCCAGATACATCATAGCCACCACCGTAGATAGACGGACGAAGCAGATTTTAAGTCGGATACTATCTCGTGCGTAGCGGCTGGTTTGTACATGTTCATTATTACCTTCTGGAAGCACACTTATCACAGTTTTTTTTACCAATTCGATAGGCAGTAAGAACACTGCTTCTTTGTCTCCCCCTTCGTCATCGTCGACAGGGGCCGCCACTATCAAGCTCAATGCCAGAGGGAAGATAAACACCTAAACAAATATTCACATTTAGTGAGCATTGAGTACATGCAGGTATGATAAGGCAAAAATACAGGTTTCCAATATTGCATTTTTCTGAAAGAAGTAAAAACCGTAAAATTATGGTCTATTATGTTTGTTTGTTATGAAGCACAAAGCTACAAAATGGGCCATCTGTGATGTGTTAACCACGGGTATTAAAATTCCGTTTCTAATACTGCAATACCTCAGATTTACCACTGAGCCACCGGGGAGGGAGAACTAGTCTGTTATGTGTGTTTTATTCTCTTATTTAAGTTAATCTTACCTTTAACTCTTTTTAACGTTTTACCAAACAAAGTTGTATATCAGAAAATATAAGCCTCACTTTTTATTCAGCTTATCAGATGACATTCGACAAAAAACAAAAGACGAGTTGCAATTCGCTGACTGGTTTATGTATTGCTCTGTGGAAACATTTTTATCGACAATTAACTCGCTACTATGAGACTGTAATTTAAGGTAAATGGTTTACAATTTAAGTTAAACTGTAATGTAGTTTACATATTCTTCAGTTCATAGTCCCGTTACCCACTAATACATACTTAATATATATACAATATATATACTAATTGTATATGACAACTTATTAAATTATATGTTTATTTACTACATATGCTAAACGATTTATAGTTACGTGACAATACATTTGGTACTGGTCTAACGCTGATTCGTAATCATAACCACTTATTTCTCTTATCACAATTGCATGAAAGCAAGCATTAATAACTTTTAAGTTACGAAAGCCAGCATGATTTGGTAGGACTGCCAAAATATTGGTTGGGGAAAACTCAAGATATCTTGTTGAAACGGATATTCTTGGAAGTTGTAAGCCACCTCAGCGCAAATTATGTGGAATAGAACGCTACGTATTACGAGTTGCCGTACGTAAACCGTCCTTTTTATGTACTCTCAAAAGTATAAAAGTTTGTTGCTTCGCTGTTAAATTTCTACCGTGCAAATAATATTTGATATACGATACCAAAATCTGTTACTTAGATATTGTTTAAATCTACTTGTATGATAATACGAAACAAATCAAAAATAATTAGCACTTCTGTAGAAGTAACAAAATTTGGTCCATCTAGTACCCAAGCCTATTATATTATATTAATAAGCACTAAAGCAACGTTGGAATTATGTACTCCTGGAGTAGGATTTACCAAGTTTTGTATACAGAGCTAGTAAATTTGGATAAACTCGAGTTGTTCTTGTGGATTTCCTGAAAGGAAGTTCTGTAAGTTGTAACTCTACACAAAGGAGTGGCATACATTAGATTTCCTTGCATATCGTTTCCCTTCAACAATTTTACTGCGTAGAAATGTTTTCATTCGCTTCGCTAAATTTGTAACATATTTATGACATACCTGTTTTTTTATTTAACAAAAATCTACATATTAATAGAAATGTAAAATTACTTTAGTTTCACATTTAATATTGGAATTTAAAATTTTTGTGGACATAGTTTTCATGCATTAGGTAGGCATGTTCATATCAACTTAAGAATGTACACAACAGTTTTACAACATATTAATGTATTGTCAATTCCTCAGATTATATTCTAGAAAATGATTTAAAATATAGGGCCTGGCATGGGCAGATGATTAGGAGTGCTTGACTCGTAATCTAATGGTCGCGGGGTAGAACCTCGGGTCCCCGCTGAGGCAGCAGTAAGACTACGGATTTACAACCGTAAAATCAAGGATTCGATTCCCCTCGGTGGACACAACAGACAGTCCGATGTGGTTTTACTATAAATAAAAAAACGCGCACACACTCTAATCTCGGTTACACCAAACATGCTCCCTTTCAGCATTGGGGACTTTTTTATATGATAGTCAATCCTACCATTCGTTGATAAGAGTCGGCCAAGAATTAGCAATAGGTGATGATGACTAGCTGCCTTCCCTCTAGTCTTACAATTAGGGATGGCTAACACAGATAGCCCTCTTCTAACTTTGCGCAAAATTGATGAAAGAAAGAAACAAACAAACATTAAAATATAGATTAGAATTACATTTTTTACTACTCACGACGTTTCAAGTAATCCCATCTTTCATTATCATCACTACGAATGATGGCTATCTCATGGTTGTTGAAAATCACACACATTTTTATTAGTTCTTAAGACTTAATATTGGAAATAATTTAAATATAATTTACTATATATTTCCGTATGCCTTGACTTACACATTACCCACCAAACATTCTGAAATATCATTTAATACCATAAATTAGCGATATAGCATGTTAGTGGGTTGTTAAGCTAAAGAAGAAAACAAAACCAAAGACTACTGAAACATCGAATACAAACTTTTAGAAACAAAAAGTCTGCAGGAATTTTCCGGATTCTAAAATAGTAATATTACAAACTGTCAGTGTTAAACAAATTACTGATATGCCACTAAACTTGATAAATTGTAAGTTAACACTTACAGTGACCCCTAGTTTCATGTTGTTTGGACCAGTTGTAATCTGCCAATGATAAAGTTATTTCTAAAGAATTCTAGTCTCGTGAAATGTGTTATTTATAAAGCTACTGTCGCCATAACGTATTGTGGGAAATGTCAGTGATCCAAAGAAACTAGGCTAAAGAGACATTCATCCAACTCCATCAGCATCCCTGGTAAATATGAACTAAAATAATTATTTTATTCTGAGTGCTCTAGTTGTCCTGACTATAGCGGTATTTTTATGCTCCTTTTCGCGAATCTTTATTTATTTACACCGAGTACCAATACCCACTGTTAATTGGACAGAACATCATGTTTTATATAAAGTCAACACAGTATTTACTCACATAGAAATCGATGTCATTATTAAGAAAGACTGAAAAGGAAATCAAGAAAACTAAAATGTTCAGTCATCAAACTTAAGGCAGAAAAAAGAAGGGCCTGTGAATATGGTTTTTCTTGCAGTTTTACTTCACATTAACTGATCCTAAATTAACTTTTTTTATTTTGTGGTTAAGATAATTTCAGTGTTCATATAGCGTCCTGGGATGTAATATCATTTGAGGTTACAAAACTCGTAGGAAATAAAAAAAACCAAAGATACAAAACTATAACTTCTAGCACGAAACAACTAAAATGGTTAAATTTAAGCTTTGATTCACCCTAAAATTAAATTATATTTCTTCATGACAATAAACTCGCTTGAAGCAAAAATGTATCTCAGAATGGCTGGTATGGGTATTAACACTTTTACTAATAAAGCGGAAAACAACGTTTCGACCTTCCTAGGTCATCACCAACCGTTCTGAGATACAATTAAATTATATGTTCCATTTCATTGTGATTAGATTCAAGAGCAACTATATACTGATAACTTTGGAACACAAACGGTTTACATCCATTTAAAAATCCATTTATGCATATGACCATAAAAGGATAAATAATATACACATAATTGAGCTTCAAGTACATATTAAACTTAAAATTAAGTTAATCATATAAAATCTTATGTGAATAAGTATTGCCTCAGCGTTAGTAGTACAAGTAGACGTACTAACATATCTTTCTTCACATTAGAATAATACGATGGTTCAAAAATCAATTTTTTTTCCCTGTAAACTTACCGCGCATCGTTACACATACACATTGAATTCATAATTTCCTGTCCATACTAATTACAATTGTACTGACATGATAGAATGGCTGTTAGTTATCGATCATGCATTACTGCAATATCCAGTAAAAACTTTTTTGGTTCGTTATGCTTAGCAAAATCGATGAATGTTAAATCTTATTTTATTTCCTGTATTTATTGGTATATATTCTGACATAAAAAAGGTTATACTACAATGTCGTTAGATAGTTAAAATTATTAAAACGTATTATACTCAACAGAAACGGTGTTGAAGTTTATAACAAAAAAAAGTTAAAAATATGTAGCATATGACGAGAAGCACAACAAATTTTAAATTACCAGTCAAAGACGCACATAATTTAATCACTTGTGAATTTTATTCTGTAACTGGAAAGGCAGGTAAATATAGAACAATAAGGAACAAATTCTGATATAAAAAAGGTCATCATAAAAAATTAATTTAACCAGCTATAAGTCAAAAATAAAATTCAACACTATTTTTAGGACAGTACCTACACCTTTTTTTAGTTGAATCTAATATTAGGTATCACTAAGTCAAGCCAGACGCAAGTTACCGTCTTTAAGATTTGTTTTTATGCACAAAAAGCTATCTGTACTATGCCTACTACTGATTTCGAAACGCAGTTTCTAGCAGTACAAGTCCAAAGACACAGCTGTGCCAATGGAGTGCGTGGCATTTTAGAAAACTCCATTAAATACCCTGTTAACTTTAAAATATGCATACTGTATGCGCAATTATGTTTTTAGAAGGTATTTAAATAAATAATTTCATGAAACCTGAGGGACCAATTACTCCACCCGGGTCATCATTTTTAACTATCTTGATCCATACCTGCACATTCTCAAATAAACGTCTTCGTTCTTAGGTTACATAGTTAAATTAGAGCATGATGGTACATAAAACAAAATACGCGGCTTACCTAACTAATGAATGGATATTTGTTGTAGCATTCTTATCAATGTTAGAAGTGTAGCTACCACTTTTGGTCGACAATTTTGATTTCATTCCTTTAAGTCGCACCTTTTTTTTTCA
Organism: Tachypleus tridentatus; assembly: GCF_004210375.1. Classification (NCBI taxonomy): domain Eukaryota; kingdom Metazoa; phylum Arthropoda; class Merostomata; order Xiphosura; family Limulidae; genus Tachypleus; species Tachypleus tridentatus. The sequence goes on along the minus strand of NC_134832.1, from coordinate 13,931,150 downwards.
CATCTAGGGTGTTTTTGATTAGATAGCAAGATTTTCAAATTTTCCCACCATACAATTTAATAAGATAAAAACAGTTACGACAAAGTACTGAAGAAGTAAAATAATAAATTCATGAAACGTATTCGGGAAAAACAAAAGATAAGAAAAAAATGCGGTTTTTTGAAGCAAATTGTTAAGAAACCTTTATGTATGAAATATATTATTATAGAGTTAGGTTTTCTTTAAAAGTTCCTAAAACGATTGTTTCCTTTACTATGAATTTTAAAATCAAAATACTATTATAGTAACAAATGTCAGGGCGACTGTATTTATGGAAACAAATACATTGACCTGACAAACTGTTTATTTAACGAGTACATATTTTAAATATGAGATAACATTAGTTTAAAAACTTTATACAAGATAATACACGATTTAACGCCCAAAGAAAGTTGCTTCCAGAATATTCTTTTGCATAGGAATTATATTCACTGAAAACACAATATCAAAACAACTAATCATTTAATCCATGTTCGTTTCAGTACATTCAACACACAGAAATAGAACCAACGCACCATTTACAAGGTTTCTTAATTATCGATACATTATTTGCCACAGTATAATTTTTCAAAATAATAAAACACAGGAACAAGTCAATTCTTCAACAACAAGTGAGGTTCATGTTAGGTTTACTCTCAATTTGCTAATAAAACTCAGTTTCATTTACCAACTGGAGTTTTTTTTTTAGCAAATATATTTATGTTTTTAATGATATAACCCTAGACTGATTCTTTCACATTCAAAAGGAGAACAATTAACAATAGCCTGTCAAGCTTGAAAAAGTTTCCACTAATTGTTTTTTAAAAAATCACACTTTGTAAATTTCAATTTCTACATAAAACATCAAATTTTATGTAACGTTTCCTAATATCTTACAGTTCAGCATTACTTAGAAGGGAACAATAAATTATTATAGTTTGCTTATTTGTAAACAAAAATATTCAGCTATAAACTACAAAATGTATTTTTAAATTTTAAGTCTCCAACCTTTCAAATCAAATACAGCATAAAGAGTGTGAAAATAGGTATTAAGTACTATGATGTTTTTTCACAATGCTAAATTTAAAAACAGATACCTTAAATGATATAAATTTAAATAATAAACGTTGTAAAAAACATTTTAGAACATAAATAAGGTAAATATATTGTAAAACACTAGATAAGAGAAACATGCCAATAACTCTTTACCAAATAATGCAAGGCTTCATAGATTAAAGAATTCTATCAGAATAACACTAATATTTATTACTGTTCCTTAGGTACTTGAAGAGTTGTCTGAGAAATCTTCTTTGAGACAGTGGAGATCTCCTCATCAGAGCTCTCATCGTCACTATTTTGTCTTGGTGAAAGACAACACCCCTTGGATAGGTAATTATTTAACTTACCACAAGAAGCAAGAACGAGACCTAAGTATGGTGGGGATGGTCGTAGTGGATTTGAGATATACTCAGGATGGAACTGAACACCAACAAAATAAGGATGACCTAGAAAATAATCAAATGGAGACATTTCAAGCTAGCTCAAAAGCAGAGGGATTTATCGTAGATCTTGCTCACCATTAACATTGAAACCTGTTAAATAACAAGCATCAATGTTACTGATTTATTGAAAAGAATCCACAAATACTAATACTTCTTTCTCAGGTTAGTTACATTATGTGCTTCCACATCATCATTTTAAGAAAAAAAAAAAGTAATTTTAATTCTGTCCTATTTTCCATCCAATTTCCTCTTTCTTTAATATTCACAAATGACAAATACAGAAATTCAAATAAACAATACTGCATGATGAGAAATATATTCTCAGTTTACCTGGCACTTCTTTGGAAATTAAACATGTGCATGACAATCTCAGACTAATTTTAAGTTAAAAAAAAAGCTTTAATTATCAAACTTAAGTCTTTGTATTTACATATACACTTGGAAAAAAATGTAAATAACTTGACAATATTTGAACATTCATATATACATATATTAAAAAGTGAACCCAATGCAACAGAAAGTGTTTTGTTTTTTCATGAGGGAGCTTTAGAAATACTTCCCTTCTATTCATTACTCTATGAGAAGAGTTGTGAATGGTTTCCGACCACCTGATATAAAACTATTCATTATTCTAAATTTTCTTTAGTTAGAAACAGTACATGAAATAAAAGTGAACATGCCTGACTTGTATTAGAATATTTTTAGCAGTATTCCAAATATTGAACAATTGCTAGACAGAAATAAGATGACTATGTTAATTTTGAGCTGGTTAACAATAAAATTGGAAAGTTTAAAAAAAAAGATGAAGCACTTGGGCCAGATATTTTTTTCCAAAGGTTTTGAAGGAAATTAAAGAGCCACTTTCTACTTTTTTTTTTGTCAGTTCTTGAATAGTGGGCAGGTACTAGAGGAATGGAAGTCAACTAATATAACTCCCCTTTTCTTGGTAATTATAAACACATTATTCTAACATCAGTTGTGTGAAAAGTTTGGAAAAGTATGAAAAAAGATGCTTTGCAACATCATTGTTACAAAGTTTAGAATTTTATTGGATAGACAATATGGTTTCATTAAAAAAAAAATCTTGCCATACAAATCTTTTAACGTTCTTTGAAAATGTAAATGCTTATGTAGATGAGAGTAAGAGTGCAGATTTAGTGAATCTGGATTTTAAGAAAGCATTTGACAAGTTGCAACATAAAAGGCTTGTTAAAAAAATTCTCTATTGTTGCAGGGGATAAGTTAACTAATTGGATAGAAAAGTGGCATGATTGAAGAAAGCAGAGAGTTCTTGATGACAAGAAACCCACTTGAAACAAAAATGTATCTCAGAATGGCTGGTATGGGTATTAACATTTTTATCAAAAAGGAGAAAACATTTCAACCTTCCTAGGTCACCTTCAGGTTAAGAAAAAGAGAGTTTCAATGTGACCGTTACCAGTCATGTCTTAGGGACGAGAGTATAAATGGGTACCTGATTGTAGGGGACGTTGCAGATGGATGTTAAGTTATTAATTAGTATAGGTATAAAAGTGTTACTTTGTACTGGTTTAATTTTGGTTTTAGTTGCTGTATAAGTAGAGCTTATTTGATTTTGCTTTTATTTTATATTTGTTTCCCTACTTAATATTTGGGTGTTTTCTGTGGTTATGTTGTGTTTCTTTGTTATGCAATGTTAAAAAACATGGTGTTTTTTTGTGTTCTTTGAATCTAGTTTCCATTTTTCTGCTTGTTTCTGCAATACAGAAGTCAGGACAGTTGTTGCATTGTAGTTTATAAATTATGTTGGTGTTGTGTTTGTCAGTGTTGTTTTTACATGGTATGGATATTAGTTTTGTACATAGTTTTTGAATAAATTTGGTGTTTACTGGAATGTTGTATTTTTTTTATAAAGATTTTACAAATGTTGGTTAATTTTTCGCTGATGTTGGGAATATATGGTATGCAGCAGTATAAGGTTTTGGTAGTTTGTTGTATCTTGGCACACGAAATAAAAACTAACATATTAAGAAACCAAATAACATAGCCACAAAACTATGCCCACCCGATAAAATTAACAATAAAATCAACCAAATAAAACAACACTTCATCAACATCAACAAATTTCCTAAAAAAAACTGAAGAAAAAATTATAGACACATACTTATACCAACAACAATAAATCCCAAGATCAGTATCTTAAGCTATCCAAAAACACTCCACTGTTGGTAGTGGTAGGACAAACAAGATTTTAGGTTGTATCTACAGAAATATTCAACACAAGTCTAAATGAGGTTATAATTTCACTGTACAGATTGCTAGTTAGGTCACATTTGAAGAAATGTGTTCAGTCTTGAGAGCTTCTTTATCTTATGAGGAACACTGAATTGTTGGAAAGGATTCAGATAAAACTTGAAAAATTTCAACCTCTTCCCATATGACAATCCTAGGCATCACTCTAGTAAACCTTTTTCAGATTTCCCTAACTCTGATTAAGGTGTTTCAAATTGTAAAGAGAATTGAGTCTCAATGCATTATCTCTTTTCATATGTAACAGTGAAAACAGTAGGACAAAAAGACACAAAATATAACTTTTGGCAGAGTTGGAGCAATCTTTAGCTAAGACAGTTTTGTTTCTCTAACATGACATTTGATCTTTGGATGTTGTGGAGGCAGCAAATTTTAGTGAGTTTATAAAAAAGCTTAATAAAAAAATAAAGTGACTTTTTTTTATTATATTGAGGTGCATGGAAATAAGGTAATCAACTTTTGAAAATTATGCTAAAAATCAAAGTTTCCAATTAATAGAATATTTTCTAAAAGAAATTAGTAGTTTGCAGTAACATGATTTACATTCAGGTGGCAAAAATAATCAGGGATGCACTTGACCACAATGACAATAGTATACTGAATGTTGAATGTACATAAGGTGAAAAACAATCCTTTAACAACATTCTAAAAAATACAAATTATTCACTTTATGATTTAACCTAATTATTATAAATTACTGTAATTTATTATTTTTACTGTCACATACATAGAGTGAAATTCTTTTTTACCCAAACTATGCTCGTAACAAAGCAGTGATTCTGGTTTACCAAGATATCCAAATAGTCAATTCAGTCACTTGAATATAATGGGCATATGAGTGGCCATGCACATCTCTATGTGCACAGATGGAATAAAAGTATACATGTCATGACCTTTTACAAAGTGCTATTCATCATGGTATTATGTATTTATTGTTAAACTATTAATTTTACCATATGTTACTAAGTTAACAACTATTTATAGTTAACAAGTATCAGAAAAACAATGTAGATATGAATTTCAGATATGAAAATATGGTATACAAAAATATCTTAATTTGTCAGATAAACATCACCTTGCATTCAGATTTTGAGTCAGACTGATGTCAGTTTAAAGACACATTTTGAGTATAAAAACCTTTGAAGTTCAAACTTTTCAGGTATAACAAATCTGTATATTTTACTAAATGCTTGCCACATTTGGTAGAGATATACTTTGTAAATTTGAAATTACTGTCAACATTTTCTCCCCAATACAGGGTTAGCTGAGCCCATGACATAGGGATAAACTAGTATTGATATGCAACTAAATAATGACAAGCAACTGCATGTACAATAAATATATTTTATAATTTTATAAGCCATCAACCATTATACAAATAGCCATATTGTAATTTGCTTCACAAAAATCATTATTTTGTTTAAACTAACAACTTACCGATAGATCACAAAATAAATAGAACATTCATTGCAATCTTCTACAAACAAACATCAAATTTTAATTATTATGACACTACTATGCATCTCTGTTTTGGAGCACTAACTTAACATGACTGTAGTTTAAACACTGATGTTCTCTTGATTGTAATAGTTTATACACAGGACCCCAATGTGAAGATTATCACTAGAAAAATTATTGTAAACTGGTACACACTGCAAAAGAAGATTTTTGTGGTAATTAATTATAATCATGCTTCCTGTTCTGATCAACCTCTACTTCACACTTGTGGATTCATGTTCAGCTATCCAATCTTATAATAAATATGCATTTTCTTTTGATACAAGAAATAGCTACTTTAACTTAAAAAGCCGATACATAAATTACCATAAATTATCTCATTGTGGAGATAAATCTACATGAAAAATCATTTACCAATAAGTTTTCAATATAATGCTTTTACAACATACAAAAGTAATGTACAAACCACCTATTTAAATGAACTTTGCCAAATCAAAAAAGCGATGGATATTGATACATTTTATCAATAATTATTTGTTAAATTTATCCATAAATGTTGTAGCAAAACCATAATTTTGTGCGAGTTTAGCTAATGGCAGTGTAATACTTTGCAGAAATGTAATGATTTACATGGAAAAAAGAATAATCTAGGTTACATTAAATTGTTGAATGTGCAACTAAGAACTAAATTTGCACACCAGAGATTGGCTTTCCATCTTTACCTTGTAGCTCCATAATTTCCATTCTCTCTCCATTTAGATCTTGACCAACGAATTTCATTCCCGATGCTTCTAAATCCGGCACAAAAGCAGGGTTCACTTCATAACGATGACGGTGTCTCTCATCAATGTATTGTTCATCTTTATATAACCGGTCTATGCAACAAAATCATGAAAAACCTTTTAGAAATTACGATCTCTTGAATAACTCTTCAGTTCTTAAAAACTCAGTTACTGATTAAATAAACAAGATATTTTTCCCTTTAATCATTTGGAGGGTAATATTACCACTCAATGAGTCCCCAGCAGCTATTAAGGTTCTGTGTCATCACATAAGCCAAGACAAAGATAATGTTATAGTCTGGAAGGGAAAAGAACAAGGAATTTGAGACTGAATTTATGAGTTTTAAAAATGTAAGTTTCTTACTACCATGATTCTTAACGAAAATAAAATTATCAAAATGTTCAAATAAGACATTATTTTATGAAGTACTTTAAAAGTAATGCTGTTATAAATTAAAATTTATTTTTAAGAAACATTTTAAAGTTACACAAATCATATGTTTAAACTTAATATGATTTAGCACAGTTGAAGATTTTTTAAAATATATAATTACCACGTTGCGAAGACCTGTAATCTAATATTACTCTTTTGTTTCTTTCTAAATTCAATGCACTGTCTGTTACTGCAATTACAATCAGTTTTAACTCAAGCAACAAAGGTATCTGAAATGTACAAATTCAGTGTACTACTTCTATTAAAAGTTAGTAACGTACTAAAGCTTATACGATACAGAAGAAACTCAATACAAAGACATGATGAAAAACATGTTTCTTTCCCTTCTTTTTATTTCAAATTACTAAATATATTGGGGTTAAATATCTTTTAAGTGTGTTAAAAAAGTTTTATAATTGTATTGTTACACAAGTCTACAAGATATTTTACTCAAAAGAAACAAAACTTTGTGTCAAGAGCACAAAAACTAAATATATAACAAACCTGTAATTTATAGTTGTGGGATTACACATTAGCCATTTCCAGTCAGGTTGTCTCATTTTTAATTATAGTTGAAATGTGATTTCAAAATTTCTTTTATTGGGGTTGTGAAAATCATAAATTTCACAACTTAGGAGGCACAACCTTCTATTATATGTAGTTTGTATTTATATGAAAGGTAATAAATCAACTTATTTCACTTTCTTCTTAACTCTTTCCAGACATGTCATTGCATTTGTAGACTTGTATTCAAAATTTTATTGAAGTACTATTTTATGAATTTATCTCCCTAAGTTTCATATCAAAATGTAGATTATAATTCAAATTTTCATGTTATATATTTAATTTCTTTATTTAAAAGTAAATATTAAAAGAAAACATCTAAATATAGACTTTAGTGACTCGTATGGTACACTGAATGCAGCACTGATTCATATTATATGTTTGGAATGTCAAATGAAGTCTATAATTTTGTATGAATTAAAAACGTAAATTATCAACATTTACAAGCTAGAATATAAAATAGAAATTGTTCATCTTTTCTATTTCTTGAGCAATCATTATATTTAGTAAAACAAACACAGTGGCTCCAATTCCCCTCTTTCCATTTTTAAAAACAGTCCCTACTTCTATATAAAACATGTGGATAACCAACTGGAAGCTCAGAATGCCTTTTTGGTGATTTTTTTCCAACCATTTTCAAATATAATGGCTTTCTTTTGAGACAAACTTTTAAGCTGGTTAATTGGGGTTTTAATCTCTTAATAATTTTGTAATTTTTTAGATTCAAATACAGATTAGTTATGAAATTTGATAAATTATAATGGAATTCTATGGTATAAATGAAATTATTAATGATTGTTTGGTTACTTGTTTGTGTACATAAAACCTAAAAAAGAAGTTTTGTTTCAGATTCTCTACATGCTCAATTTCTCTAGTCTTAGCAAGCAGCAACAAGTACAAAGGTAACAACCAGAAGAGATAATTGTGTTTTATCTGTTTATTTACTGTTCTTTGTCCTAAGAAAAATAAGTTTAAGAACCAGTTTGTAAATAATCTATATACATATACAATTTATAATTGAAACGTAACCATATTTTACCAAATACTGGCCCACATACTAGCTATACATATACAATTTATAATAATTGAAATGTAACCATATTTTACCAAGTACTTGTCCACTAAACACAGCCAAGATAAGCCAATTTGTAAAAAAAGTTACTTTTATATTATTGGATAGAGTAACATGAGTGCACGTGCACAATGCCATTGTAATTTCTGTACTGTTACCCAACCACGACTGAAAGGTCAATGTTATAAAATTAATAAATATATACAAGTGTATAATGGTATGCAATTTAACCTATTTAGTCTAAACATCTGCTTTTGTTTTATTATCTGTAGTAATTCAAAAACAAAACAGGCATAATTTATATTGTTTCCCTAATTTTATATGGTGGTTATGAAATCAGTCAAATAGACTGAACCCATACAGAGATTTGGTAAGGAAAACAACAAAACAGTTTTTTCTTAAGAAGCGTTTGATAAAAATATTCAAACATAATAAGAATTTAGCATGTGAATTTGAAAACTACTTTGCTTGTTGGATGGGCAACATACAAAAATAAAAAAAAAGGCATGAGAAAAACATTATTTAACAAACCTTAAGACTTAATAATAAAATAATCTGATATTTAGCCATGAAAACAATGCAATGTTTGCTGATAATCTGCCAAATTTTGTGAACATGTGCCTCCTAATTCAAAAGTAATAGAATGAAAACTACAGCAAGTATAAAATGGTAATGAGGTTGGTCTCAAGAACCAACCCTGTACTGAAAGAGTTAAGTTGAAATGTAGTAGCAAATTGAAACTTACACAATATACTGTTTTCACTCTTAAAAACTGTCTGACGTTTACCAAGACGCATGGTTCCTCCCATATGACCTGGATTGTGTTCTGGCATGTCAATAACCTAATTAATAAATACCACTGATGGAAAATATGTCTCAAAAACAACAAACTTTTTGAGAACATTGTTTTACTAGTATGATATTTAATACAATAAATGCAGCAGGTAAATAATACTCATTAAGGTGATTTTCATGTTCAGTACAAAAATATTTTTTTATCAGAGTTTTCGCAATTTATATGCACAACCTTTAGAACTTCATAAATTATCCATTTTTTACAGTATTTATATTTTTCTCTATCATATCAATAACTATTATCATGAAAATACAATAAAATAAAATGTTTAAAATTAAGAAATACAAATATGTATACTCCTTTTAACTATTCATGATAAAATTTTAAAATATCCTTTTTTTGATTACACTGTGTAACACAATTTGTACTTTTTCTTGTTCGTGGGCAGAAAGTGTTATTTCCCAATTGTTTATGTCTAAAATGAATGGAAAAGACCCACTTTTCTCTTCAATCTTTGCTTTTGTGACCTGGGAGCATATAACAAAAACATGATGGGAGACTATATTTGGGGGCTGATACATGAAAGTGATTTAAATTACAATCACAAATCTCGAAAAACTACTCACTTCTAAACATTTTTGTATAACTTTAGTATAAATACATGTAAATCTTGATTCATATTTTGTTTTATTCAGACCTTATGTAAATGAAAATGTGCAAGTTTGCCATTTTTACATAGAAAATAGGTTAATTTCTAAATTTCATTATCCAGGTCACAAAAGCACTTTTACATCATAAGCAATTAAGAAATAACACATACTATACAGGAACAAAATTTGTGTTACATAGAGTTATTTCTTTTGTAATTTCAGGCTTTTACCTTTGTAATTTAGATATATTTAATGTTTTCCTTTCTTTTTGGTTCTTTACAAAATAATCCAATGGGTGTCTTCAGAGCATATTACAGTAGTTTTGGTAAATATTGAAGCCTTCAGAAAATGTTTTTTTTTTAGTTGCTCAGTAAATTTAACTTCAAAAACCAAAGTGAAGTTTGAATTATATTAAAAAATTAAATCCTTTAAATATAATTTTTAAACAATAAATAATACAATTGACTAAAATAAAAAGGTAAAATCTAAATACAACTTAACTGTCTCTACACTAAATGCTAGCAAAAGCAAAACCAACAAACAATGCTTTGACTGTTTGACATACTTAGTAATAAATAGTGTGCCAGTTTTAATTAAAAAATTTGGAAATTATAGTTTAAAATGAGCTTTATTGGTTGTAAACATGTCAATCAAATAAATACATGTTTGAATTAACATGCCCAAATAAAGAGGTGGGCACAGCTATTATTAACAAGTGATTTTTTTAATGATGACCAGTTGACCTGATGAAATTTGAGCTAAAAAATGGACAGAAAGTGCTACAAAAGTAGATCCAGTCTTGGTACAAATGTACCCTGTTCATCAAATAATACTGAACTAACACAGACAAAACTTTAAGATTTGAAGCTGTTCATGCATCAAGTGACAACAAAACTGAGGTTTAAGTAATTTTATTTAAAGGTTTATTTTTAAATGAAATTTAAAACTACAGGGTGTTCGAAAAGTCACTGCGCAGTTTTATAACAGCATTCATTCAGTCTATTTCAAGCCAGCAACTGATAGCTGTGTTTAGAAACAAAATAAGAAGAATCCAAGCCTGTATTGATACCAATGGGGATCACTTTCAACATTGTTTATAACTGTCATTCATATTTACCTCCTGTATTCTATATTGAAACATGTCTGTTAATAAATATACAAGTGCACAGTGACTTTCTGAACACCCTGTATATAATATATAACTGAAATATTCTGCAGATAATAATGCTAGTTTCATCAGAATATGTTAGTAGTAAAGTTACTTAATTAAATTTTGAATGTAACTCAGTAAAACCCTCTCACTTGCAAGGAAAGGAGCTTAATGATATTGTTACATGTCACAGGTCAAAAGTCATGTTTCATTTATTGACTCATTCAAAATTTTATTTAATCACTATTTTATGAATTTATGTCATGTTATTTTCATATTGTACATTATTTAGTTTCTTAATTTATAAGGAAATATTAAAAAAAAATATATACCTAAACACTGATTTTTGTACAAATTAGGAACTCAAATTGCTGATATTCGACAGCTAGAAAATAAAAACCTCTAATCTTTTCTATATGCTTACCTACTTTGATTTCTTTGGTAACAGTTCTTTTGATATACTTAATTATATATATGATATGAATATCCGTTCAAAAGTTCAATGTCCCACAAGTGATTTTCCCAGTCATTCTTAAAAATAACAGCAACATTTCTTTCTTTCAAGACAAGCCTTTGTGCTGATAAGTTGAGGCTTTAGCCTGTTATAAATTTTTTCTTCTCCCCTACATACAGCTCTTGTACTAAACTTAATATATTATAATGGATTCCTATGGTATTGACATGGTGATTTATTATTTTTTGATTATTCAAATGTTTATATAAAACCTGAAATATTTCATTTCACATTCTCCATGTGCAAAACGTTTTAAGGCTTAGCAATCTTTGACAAACAATAACCAGAAAATATAACTGTTTGCTTTACTTTTTTATTTACTGTTCTGGATTTTAAGAAAAATAAGTTTAAAATCTTATTCCTAAATAGTAAGGTACATATATATATACACACACACACACACACAAACACACACATACATATATAACATATTATAATTGAAATGTGATTCTATTTTAATAAACACTAGTACACAGCTAAGACAATTCACTTTGTAAAGACTAAAGGTTAATTTTATATTCTTAGATATAGTAATATGACTGCATGGGGGTTACATCACAATAACTACTATCTTAGCTACCAATGGCTGAAAGATTAATACAATAAAAATAATAAACATACATAAATCTATAATATTTGGATGTTTAAGCTATTTAAACATTTGTGCTTGAGTTATACTTTGAAGTCATTTTAGAGAGAAAATAGCATGATTTACATTTCATGACATGTACAGAGATTCCAATTTGATAGTTTTTTCCTCAAAAAACATTTGATAATTACTTGGAAGGTAGATTTCAAATATGAAATTTGAAAATTTTCTTATGCAAAGAGGTATATTTAATCTTAAAATGAAAATTACTCTACATGTTGCCAAGTCACCATTCTGAAAGAAAAAAAATTAGAATATTTTAATACTCAATTTAAAACCTGACATTTTGTGTATGAAAGCCTTGTAATATTTACTAATATCCTGCAAAATTTTATATACATATGCACATATTATCAAAAACCATAGTATAATTATTCTCATGGATACCTTCGTGGTTGCGAGCTGGATGGATTCTACCCAACTACTTGTAATTAAACAGTTTAAAATCCATACAAATTATTCAGGTTTCAAATAGCCTTACAAGTTCATATATATTTATATATAACATAAAAAATAAGATAAACTATAAATCTGAGCCACACTTATTTTTCTTCTTTCTGGATAACATAACGTTAAAAACACAACTACTAAACAACATGTTTTAAAGCAATCTTATTTTGAATAGAAATTTCCACTGAGAGTTATAGGATTAACTGATTATTTTTATCTTTATTTCAAATGTGTGGTAGAGATTAGGTAATAGCCTACCACAGGGTAAGGAGTGTCAGGATCAACCTCAGTTGAGTTAGCATTTTTCCAGCAAAGTGTATTTCGAGCAAACTCTATCACAGCACACTGAAGACCAAGACACACACCTGAGAATTACACATAAAAAAGTGTGCATAAGCCATGAAAAAAAACACTTAAAATCCACTCTTTAAAAAGGTCACATAATTGTTAATTTAGCTTGAACTGTAGTACTAACTTTATATAAAATTTGTAATGACATTATTAACAAATTGTAAAATAAGAAAATTATATACCATACCTTGAGTTTTAACTCAAATACTATAAGTCTGTCCTAAAAAGTGTCAACAAACACACAAATTAGTTGTTTGTCTGTTCCAGAACGGACAATCATAAAAAGCAGTAGTTGAAGTCTCATTAAAAGATGAATCTAAACAGTTATTACATTAACACTGCTATCATTTTTACAACTTTAAAATAGGAAAATTGCCTTTAAAATGGATAAAATTTTACAAACCCAAATGTTTTTTCTTCATATACTTACACATACAGCATATTGTAATTTGACTATACCTAAGAAAGTCTTTTTGTTCTTTATATATTTACAGATACAGCACATTGTAATTTGACTATACCTAAGAAAGGTTTTTTGTTCTTTCTTGCCCATTCAATTGCAGTTATTTTCCCCTCAATTCCCCGATTTCCAAATCCTCCTGGTACCAACAAACCACTAGAAAAAAAAAATACTATCTTGTACCATGTATACATAATGAAGAAAAGACAGTCAAAGTAAAATTAGAACAGAAATTACAAAAGAGAAAGGGTGAAATTTAGCTATTACCTAAGTGTTAAAAGGTGGTATCTGTATAAAAAAAACAACAAAAAAACACATATGATGTTTTGGACTTTAACTTGATATTTAAGATATAAGCAATTAATTCTACTGTTATTAACTTTTTCTTATAAACTTACACAAGTTAATAATCACGTACTTTAGGTCTTGTATGATTGTGTATGTATAAACCAAAGTATTATTTCACACTTACATATTATGTACTGTCAGCAAACGTAGGTCATGTGAACGAGGGGATTATTTGTAATTTTTTGATAATGGTACCCTAATTTGAAAACAGTGATTTATTTGAACAATTTTGGCAAAAACAAATTCCACATGAACATGAAATAAACTAAAAAATTTTTTTTTCAAATTCAACAAAAAGATGTCATTTATTTTAAGTATGTTTGCTTGTGTTTGAAAACTGGTTTCACAAAAATAAAAAAATAAATTTTTAACACCTACACTTTTACGATACATTTGATTGTTCCTATACGTTTACTGCACTTGTCCATAATTCAACTGTTATTTTGCTTGACTTACTAAGCCTGTAAGTAAACTGAGTATTAATCGAGAGTTGAGTCAGTTGGTGATTTGGATCTAATATCTACTGAAATCATAACTTAAAGAAAAACACATCTAATGGTCTCATATCTTTACCAATCTTTATGATCACAAGTTTAAAAAAATTACTGAAAATAACTAAGTCAGTGTTCAATGTTTTAAACTATATCTGAGATCAAATTGTATACAGCACTTATCATTAAAAACACTTCTCTAACTCTTGATTAACAACTTCCAGTAATTATATTTAGTTATTTTACTGTAAAGATGTACAATGAGCCATCTGCATCATTCACTGAATTGACCAAACTTTGAATTTTAGTATTATATTTGGTGAATATAATACTTAAAGTTGAACTGTGTATCAAGCCCAATATTTAAAAGCTTTTACAGTTTCATACTTACTCATAACTTTGTATGTAATAAATCTGATACTTTGGGTCAGTCATGTTTGTAAGTAACAAGTGTAACACTTAATCAGAATCAACTAAAGTTTATATGTAAAGAACATTATACTTACTCAGACTTGCACAGGTGCTGCCAAGCCTCATGAAATTGTACTGGATTTTCATCCCTTCTTTGAAATTCTAAATCAGCAGCTTCAATGTACTATAAAACAAATAAAATAGCTCAATCAAGTGTTACTATGATTAGCATATCTTTGAATAATTTTATAAATCCCTCCCCTCTTCCACTAACTAGTGTCATGGAACTACTCATTGAAGTGAAAACATTCTTAATTAATCCTTCCAAAACATTAAAGAATCCTTTGAGAACTTTACTTGGTCACTGTCAAATTTTCAATAGTAAATATAATTAATACTAAGAAAGCTGGATCCTGTTTCAACAGAAAATTCTAAATATGACTAGTTAAGAATGTTTCACTACTTCATGGAATCATAAAACTCTCTTTAGCATCCAAAGTTAACCTTATATACAATAATAATATGGATTTTTTAAATAAAAACTAACAAAATTATCTTTCACACAATTTTTCTTAATTTTCAGAACTAATGTTTGGTTTGATACTCCTTCAATCATAACTCATGTTATTTCATATGATGCACTGACATAAAAGTCTTGATGGTACTTTCATTACTGTTTAACCAAGCTACATAGTAGTGAGGCATAATGCATGAAAAGTTTCATGCTACTCTTACCTTAATGTTTAACTTATAGTTGCATGCTAGTGAAGCATGCTGAAGTGCTTTGGTTACTGAAGCATAGGAATCTTCAAGTTGAGTGTACTTGCCAACAAGTGCTATGGTTACCTCTTTCACTAAATGATCAAACCTGTCTACTAAATCCTGCCACTTAGACAGGAACCTCCGAGGTCGCTTGGAAGGGAGATTCAGTTGTAACCTTTCAATGAAGAGCTCTGTGATCCCCTGATCATGCATAAGCAATGGAACATGGTAGATTGATGGAACATCATGCATACATATTACCTGGTAAAGTAAGTATGAGGAATTAAGTTTTCTTAATCACCTTATTATATCACTGTAAAATTCAAAAAATGAAATATCTGATACAAGCAAAAGTACTTTTCCTCACAAGAAAAGTTTATCAATTTAAGTTATTTTGGATTTTAAAAATGTTAACTGCATTGCACTGTTGGTTTTATAAAGAGCCAAAGCTCTGAGCTACTTATACTGCCCACTGTAAACGTTGGGCATTTCAGTCATGCTAAGTGCCATTCAACGACAACATATGATAAATCTATACTTTTATTCTTTAAGTCATGCCTAGACAAATATTTTCAAATCTAGCAGTCAGCTCCAAAATTCAGGAGCCAGATGTGCTTAATTTCATAACTGTTTGTACCAGAAGATGAATATTTATGTTCAAAGCAATGAGTGCATGCTAATGATCGCATGATATTAACGATCACTTGACAGTATACTGCCCACCTGAGTCTAAATATGTGCACTGATCAGTTGAAAAATAAAATGGCTCAAAATTAATAATGTTCTGAAAAAACAAAAAAGTGCTGAACCTGCCATTAAAATCTTGGAAAGAAACTTAGATTTAGGACTCAAAGAACAATATAGTTCCAAACTTCCAGGAGTCTAGAAGTGCACTAGATTCCAGTTCTATTTAGCACAACTGTAAGCATAAATAAAATGGGAGAAAATACCAGGTACAATGATAAAAGTTTAGTATCAACATTATTCTGTTCACCCATCATTTCATAAGCAAATGTTGAGGTTTGCCTGTGTATGCAACTTTTCAAACAGGAGACAGACACCATAGTTTGTAATGTATAAGAGATCAAAATAAAATACTATGATTGTAAACACAATTCTAAATAGCAAAAGAGAAAATAGGTTATAGACCTTGTAAAAATTTAAACACAAGAAATTCAAGAGCTTTCCAAACCTTTAAAATAACAGTAAGATTTCAATAAATTAAGATGATTGGGATATTAATGGATAGTACAATACTAATTTTGAATGCACCAACAGCATGACTAGTAATAATATACAACAGTAAATGATAACCTGAAGGTAAAAAATATAAACTACATCTATTCACTTCTTTACTTTAAAACAAAGCTGTACAATGTGCTGTGTTGTTTGTTGCTGCACAAGATATTCCTCAATTAACCCTTTCACTATGGGCTCAGTATAAAATACACAAGCTTGTCCATATATTTGTATGTTAAGTATTTGCACTATAAATTTTGATACAGCATATGTATCTTCACAAAATTTGATAGCCGTTTAGTAAAGATTACAATGGAATATCTTTACTAAAGATTTGTTTATAAAAATAAGAATTTTAGTACTCATCTAAGTGATTTCATGTTATGATTTTAAAAAAATCTTCATCCTCAAAATCTCAAATACTTGCATAACCTCTAGAATCTCCTAAATACATTTGAAATATTTGTTCTCAGTAAGACTTTATATTGTAAGTTATTTTTTAATTTCTAACTATGTAGGGGTCTGTTACTTGGCTAACCTGTAACCATCGTGTATTTTGTAATATATAGTCACATTTCAATTATTATACATTATATATGTATATAGATTATTGTTATTTAGAAAGAAATGATTAAACATATTTTTCTTTAAATATAGAACAACAGATGAAAACCACTCTGAGGACATTCTAAGCTGTTGCTTGGTTATTCACCTGCAATATATTAAAATAAGTGTATATAAGGAAACATTTCCAAAAATTTAAAGTTAAAAGGACCACTGTATTTGATTCAGTACCTAAGCTGCATCTCAGCAAAATAAAAATATATGAGGTTCTTTTATATTCTAGCTTGATAATATTAGTAGTTTGAGTTCTTAATTTGTACAAAACTACAGGCTTAGTATTCTGACATCACAAACATCTAACTGTAAACAGTGCTGCATTCAACATACCATGACTGATTAAAATCTATACTTAGATTGTTCTTTTAATATATATTTTTAAATTAAGAAATTAACTGATATATAACATTAAAGTTTGAATTATAATCTACAATTTGATTCTAAACTCTAAACATAGTCATAAAATAGTAGTTCAATAAGATTTTGAATCCAAGTCAATAAACATGATGAAATGACCTTTGACTCTTGACCTAACATGATAGGGTTAATAGATTTATATACCTCACTGTATAATCTCTTTTTATGTTTAGTAGTAAAAATGGATATAGCTGTCTCTCTCATTTATTAAGGTATGTTTATCAGTCATTCAAACTCAAGCTTACTGTTCAGAAGTTATAAGAGCTACGGACTGCTTCTGGGGAAAACAAAATGTGAACTTGGTTATGCACAGTGAAATAAGAGATGACATTTCCAGACCAAGTTAAATTATTTATTGAATTCCCAATATCATTTCTTTGTGTATCAACACATTAACTTTTACAAAATCATTTCTAGCAAAGAAATTCAAAGAGCTAACTTTTATTTTAATTCTATTATACAGTCTACTTTCACATTAGCAGCTGCCAATGATTAATGAAATACCTCAACTTCCATATTACGTAATACTGATCTTTCTTAATCCTGAAAACTGATCAGCACAAAATTATCAATGCATGGATGGTGAGCTGTTTAAAAACTTTGTGTTATTACAAATTTAACATTTAATGTCTTACGGTTATAAAAAAAAGAAAGAAAAAAGTGTACTCAATATTTCTGAGCATTATACAAGCCCCTGATTAATCAATTATTCCAGTTAATAAAATACAAACATTTCTCACATTGGAAATTCATATTCTTTTTCTTTCATACTGTATCTTCAGTAATAAAAAATTACCAAATTGAATTCTATTGAATCTTTTACAATGGGCTATTTAATAACTACACATTGGAACACAAAGAATTAAGAAGCTTTCATGTTTGAAAAATACTTTAAGAATATTTTGATCACTAATATTACCTGGTTGGGTCCAACATGACAAAAATTTGAAATCTTTTCTCTTACTCCATTAGTCACAGGTTGTTCACTTCTACAAACAATCTATTAAGAAATGATAATAGTCAACCTTAAGAACAAAACATTCTAAACAAAATACACAAATTTCTATTACTGTATAAAACACCAAACTCTAAGAATCAGTTGAGCTCCAATATAAACAAATAAAAGGTTGTTTGCATAGCAAATTCATGTTTTAACTAAATCATTTACTATAATCAAGTGTCAAAGGACAAGGCTTGAAATATTAAACTTAATCTGGACATTGTGCTAGACTTCTCAAACCTGCAACACCTACACTGCAGCACCAGTTAAATAATTTTTTTTTCATCTTCTACATTCAATGAATGACACACTAAACAAGCACTAAATGAATAAAATTCATCAAAAAGTAACCTTGGAAAAGGTAAGCATGAGGCTCATACTGCAAGAACAACATACAAGATTTACCCCCACAAAAATTCCTACTGGTCATTATCACTTCTCAGTTCTGCAATGCCACTATTTACTATACATTTATCTGTAACTACAATTTGATGAGGAGAAACTAATATTTTAGCACCAAACTGTTTGTAAACATTAGGTCTAAATGTCAAAGATTAAAATTTGATTACAAACTTTACAAACTATTTGATAAAGGAAATATGATGTAGTGCTAACATGACAGCTTAAGAGGTTATTTTATGACTTATGAACACTAATTTCATTTCCCATATAAAGTATTGCTTGTACTAAGATCACTATATCCATTTTCATTATTCTAACTAAACATTCTTGTAACTGAAAAAAAAAAAAATTCACAGGGTTGAGGTGTATTAATAAAAACTGTCCTATTTTACTGTGGTTGCAATATATAATTGTTTTAAAAATAGATACAAAATGAAAAATTGAATATCCATAATTTGACATATTACTATTAAAATGATTTAATGTAAATAAAAAAAAATTCATTTTTTTCATTTAGTCATTTTTGGATTCCACAAAGTGATTTTACTAATGCAAGTTATAGTTTTACAAATTACGCTCATACAATAAAATTATGTCAACAGTAACTTGCAAAATAGAACCATGATACAAAGTTCAATAAACCTTACCAAGTCAGGGGATAAGCCTAACCCTCGAAGCTCACGAACACTAGCTTGTGTTGGTTTTGTCTTGTGCTCTCCTGTTGACCTTGGCTATAAAAACCCCAATGTTTGCTTTTAACTTTTTTAATAACTAATAGTACATTATTAATAGAATATTTTCATAAAGTGAAATAGTAAGTTTAAATAGTGATAATCTATGCAGTTTTATGGTCAATTTTCATGAAGCATCAGATGATACTTTTAGCATTCTTATGTATTAGATTTAATAGGATCAAAAGGTAAACTATTCACTTTTTTTCTACATTATAGCATTTAAACATTAATTTGTTTGTTGAATTCCATGCATAGTTACTTAAGGGCTATTTGCACTAACCATTCCTAATTACAGAATGAGAAACTAGAGAGAAAGCAGTCAGGTATACACAATCTACCACCAGCTTTTGTACAATTCTTTAGAAATTAATAATAAGATTGACCATTATAGTGTAATGACCCCATAGTTGAAAGGTTGAGCACATTCAGTAATAGTCTTCAATCACAACATACAGATTGCAAGTGACTTAACCACTGGGTTTTCTAACATCAATATGATTTTATCATGGACTAACCTTAAATTTTATTTCTTTGTTGCACTTAAACATACTATAACTAAATGTTTCTTGTTATTGAACAAACCTCTTTAATGAACTTTTAAGACAAATTTTTATTTACATATTCTTAGGATAGAGTCTTTGTAAACATTAATTGTGAGGTCTTGTGTGTGTGCATATAGGTGTAATGTACTTGAAAAATGAAATTATTTTTTTCCTTTTATTCATGAACAATTCATTTACTTGAAACAATTATATGTTTGAAACTTGCTGAAAAGCATTATATTTTCAGGATGTTCACAATTATAATAAAAGCCAATGCATACTCTTTCAGAATTAATGTCACACTGTACATTTCCAACAAGAAATGTTAAAACAATGTTCCTATAATCAATTTAAAGTCTAACTTCAAAATAACAAACCTGAGGGACCAAGCTGACATGAACACAACAGAAATTTTCTCGTTTAACTCGAAACTGAAACTGTCTAAAGGCTTCAACAAAAGCCATGCCCTCAATGTCTCCAATAGTGCCCCCAAGCTGGAAAACAAAAAATAAATCCAGATCACAGTTACAAAAACACTTTCAATTAAATAGCCTTTCTGTAAAAAACAAATAAACAAATTGTATGAATTTCTACAATACACACACACACAAACACTTTCTTCAAAGGTAAGGAAAATATACTATAAATGTAGGTTAATTCTTTTAACCAGCTCTACTGTTCAAAAACAAAATGAAAACATATTTGTTACTTTAAACCTCGACTCTGTATATAGGTTCAACCATTTTGCACAATCATATAACTACTAAAACGATACATACTATAAATTAAATTTACTAAATTTCTATACAAAATTGGTATGCTTTTAGTAGATTAAAAGTGTATTACACACAAAAAAATCCAAAATTTTCAAAGTTTTACAATCAACTTTTTGTAAAAGATGATTTTTTATGCTGATAACAAAAGTATGTTTTGTTTCACAACTTCCTTAGTTTGTTAGCATAGCTTCTAGAACTTCCTAAATGAAAACTGTTTTGGTAGAATTTTATACTCTCTCATTTTCTCTACCCAAACATTAACTGCAGTAAAATGTGAAAAGTATGAAATAAAATTAAAAATACATTGTTTTCTCTAGATTGTAACATATAATTGTTCAACCTAACATCTGTAGGCTCTTAACAGTTATATATCAGCTTTCATTTAATTTTATTGTTCCTTGAATAGTGTCTACTGTAACAAAGAATAATTCAATCCATAAGAGCTTAAACAAATTTTCAAGTTGCATAAACTGATTACAGCCTGCATGCATTTCAGAAGATGAACTTAAGTCCTCTAATATAGTCTAACAAGTTTCTAATTTTGTTTGTTTTAGTCACTTATGTGAAAAAATATATAAACAATATATACATAAAAACTAAGAGATTTATTACTTTAGCCTTTAGGACTTTCATGTTCTGGTGTGCAGTTTAGTAAGACATTTTTTATTACATGTTAGTTATCAAAAAATATTCACACAGCTTTCAAGTAAGCATTTTAGAAAACAACAAAAAAAAAATATCAAGCACAAATACATCATCTATCATCACAAATACACAAATAAGTTCATCTGGTTTTCTAGTTAAATGTATAAATATATTTAAAAACATCCATGACAGCATAAAGCAGCATAAATACCTCAAGCCAAGGTTCTTGCATCTAAATAAATATATTTTTGAGTTTTCTAGGACCACTGTGTATTATGCAAAAAATTGCACTTTACATAATGGTATATAATGTTTTATATGGTGAAAAGGCAGTAATACTTTTATTATTACTCTACCAGTGTCAAAAGTAACTGAATTATTTTAAAATAAAATCAAATGTTTTGACTTCTCTTACTTGATAATTTAAATTTTCACTATTCTTTCTTAAAAGCAAAATTTCTTTCCTTTATGGTTTTATCATAGTTTTTATTAGCAGATGAAAGAAAGTGCTTAATTCTCAATGACAAGAAACCCACTTGAAATAAAAATGCATCTCAAAATGACTGGTATTGGTATTAACATTTTTATTGATAAGCAGAGAACAATGTTTCAACCTTCCTAGGTAATCTTTGTTAACCTGAAGATGACCTAAAAAGGCCAAATCGTTGTTCTCTGCTTCTCAATAAAAGTGTTAATACCCATACCAGCTTTTCTGACATACAAAGTGCTTGACCGTCAAATTCAAGCCTGATCTTATGTTTGAGATATTCCAGTTCCAATTCAGTTTTTTCAACCTTATTTGTCACTTTTCTGAACTTCTCCTTTTTCAAGGTATGTTCTTTGTCTTGCATCTCCAAAGATAAGTATTTCTGTAGTTAAAATTACATTTAGAACATCTCAGCATGTCTGATGTTGCAAATTATGATCTTATTGCATTAACAGTCATGCTCCATTGTTTTCTGAAGTAGCTTCTGTATTTACAGAAAAACCCCTTCAACACCTGGAAAGAAATTTTACAATTTCTCCAAATAATCTGGAAATTTTTCATGTCTTTCTTTTTACAACACACCCAAATGTTTTGGGGTCAGCTACTATGTTTATAAGCCAAGAATCTTTAAAATTATGTTGCTGGCCCAGTTGACAACCATACAGGACAAGCACTATAACCACCTGGTTATACCCAGCCTAACAGCAGATAAAAATATAGAGTACTTTGTCTGTCCTAATCTCTCTCTGAAATTTACAAACTCTTGAATTAGATGATTTCAGGGATTTAATGAGGAATTTTTTGTACTGTCTGAAAATAACATCACAATACCTTTATTCTGCTCTGCTATCACTTACCAGACTTTTTAGACAAAACAAAGAAATATAACAGCACTGGATGGTGTATTTAAGAACATCACTACTAGATTTAAGCAGCTCATGTTTCTTACTAGGATACAAGTTAAGATGGACTTAATTTTCACAATGACCTACATTCAAGCTTAAAGCTGAGTAAGTCTTTATCACTTTAAAACATTAAGGACTTTCCTTGTATCAAAATCAGTATCAATTTTGATAGGTTCCTTTAAAGTCTTACCAAATCAAAGCTTGAGACATGTTGTGGCCCAGTTGCATTTTCTAGTCATTCTGAAGTGATATTTTCCCAACAATTCTTTGACAAGACCAAAAGACACAGGCAGTTATAAAAAGCAACATAGCTTATCAACAGTGAATTTGTTAAAAAATGATCCAACTGTTTTAGTAATTGAAGAAAAGACTGCTTTGAGGATGAAGAGATGGGAATAATCAGTTTCATAAACACTGTCATATGACTAGGTTGTGGGTTTTTATGCACACCCACTGCACAGATGAGCTAGCAAATTTAAAAAACATTGGTGTTCTCCAGCCATCAGTTTTCTCTTTTCTGTCAAAATATCTGCTTTGACTGCTAAAACAAAACAGCAACTCTGACTTATGTAGTTTTGAATATACTCTTATTTATTATAAATATGTCCAATGGCAATTTCAGGTAGGATTATAGATATTTCTTCAAAGACAAAGGAAATAGAAAGGGTATGTCAATACTGATTGAACAAATACAGTGATATTTCAGTAAAACAAAAAGAGATTGAAATTTTATATTTTGTCAGGATCTGTAAAATATGTTTATACTCTTTAACCAGAAGCCCTTATAACAGAAAAGATGAAATATATCAATGAGATATCACATCACCACCGTATTACAAGACTTGGATGTACTGTTTGAGAATTTAATTTCTTTAAAAAAGTAGTTTATTTAAATTTTTAATGTAACTGACTTGCACACTTTGACCCATCTATATCCACAAGATTAAGAAATTGATGTACAAATCATTTTTACTCCCTTTCCCATTTAGCATTCAACAATATTTACTAATCACTGTTTAGTTTTGACATTATACCAGTAAAACTAAAACCCCAGTTATCAGATGTTTTTGTAAGTGGTACTGTAACTATCTTTTCTGACTGATAAAATACATTTGTTAACACTGAAAGAATTAATCCTAACCCAGACTAGAATTGCAACTTATATATTTTTAAGATTTATTTGTAAATTGTACAAGTATAAATCACACAATTATCTGATAATTTAAGTAATCTTAAATTTTCCAAAGTTAAGCTTGTAATGCATCACTGAACTCTTACTTACAATAAAATGTGAAATCAAAACATCACTCATATGTTATTTAATGAAAAATGTTAAGAGTCATAGTTTGTTTAAATGTCATCTTGTAAACTTTCAGCACAGTTGGCAACATTGTTCTTTAATTAACGATACATTATCATAGCACACTTTTTCATTCAAACTTCACTGCAGCTTAAACAACACTCTTAACAACCATTATTACATTGTTTTTAAACATGTAAGTACCATATTCATTGTTATAAAATGGAGTACTCTTTAACAAGTATGCTTCTCACATGTCAGTAATGCATAAAAGCAGTAATTTGATATGCAAAAATGTGAAAAATGTATAGAACTCCAAGTTGTTACCCTGAAACTGCAGTAAACTTCTTATCATGTTACTGAAAACATTTTCAAGTGTATGCTCTTTGTTAAGAGGCTGAGAGATTATAGAAAGTAATAATGAAGTTATATTTTAAATGTACACACACAAAATCAATCCTGCCAATAAACATCCAAAACATTTATAGTTGCATTATTCCAACACTGTTGTGGTTGGTGAGTTGACTTAGTGTTCTATGGCACAAAGCAGCTAGGCTATCTGCACCAAACATCTGGCAACAATTTAAAATTAAGGTAAATTTAGTAAAATTCATAAAAGGAAATTAAGGTAAAATAAAATAAAGTTTACAAAAACACACATAAAGAGCATAAAACCAATGTTTACATCTAGTCTACAACGTTAAGAGAAAAACTACAGTAATTCAAGTTGTAAAGGACTTTCTGTTGTGTAACTCGTCAGGAAGACAAACAGGTAAATACAAAAAACACCATCAGTCACTTGAAGTTGGCCTTTTCAGTCCTGGTACCGAGTTATCTGACATTATGGCTGTTTTCAAAAAAGTAATAAAAAATTTTTAAAAGACATGTACCAAAATTTTAATAATAACTCACCAGGATGACTAACAGGTAGTTCAAACAGCAGCGTTAGTCACATGAAGTTGGCTTTTTCAGTCCTGGTTTGGAGTTATTTAATGTTAAGGCCATTTTCTAATTTCAAATTGAACTAGATGAACCGTGGTGTTTAAAAGGGAGCCACATTAAAAAGGTGTAATGTATAAATTAAAAAACTTCAAAATGGCATTAAAAAAATTAATGGTCTTTAAAAACTAATAACATTACCAAGATGGACAGTGTCACCATCACTAATAACACTGTATAACGTTATGGACAAACCTTGAGACAGAACATGTCTAAAATGGTGCTGTCATTGAGAGTTGTAACGATGACAAGAAAATAAAACGTGGCTTATAGTGATCTGAGTGTTACACAGACTACACACTGGTACATCAGTTCCAGAAAAAAAAAAAAAAAGATGAGTTAAAAAACTGTGATCAATGTGTAGTCTAGTGAGAACAACTTCCTCTTTCCAATCCTTACAGAAGCAAGATGGCCAAAGCTCAATATACTGTTTTATTTGGAAAAGTGTATTTTCATGTTGCTCACTCCAAAGTCAACTGCCAACTGGCACAGAGCCAAGCCTTGAATACAGGACCATAGTTCATGTATGGAACAAGCACAGCAGTGATAGTGCCAGAACAGATAGATTTAGCTGCGGTGTCAGTGAGCTTGTTCCCTCAAATACCAACGTAGCCCGATATCCAGAAAAACTGGATAGAAGTAGAGGTTAAAGAAAAATGGGCCAGTAAGTTTTGAATATTGACGAGAACAGGGTGTGAACCAACGTGAAGCAATTCCAGAGCCAGTAGAGAATGAAGCGAGTCAGAACAAATAGTGTAGTTTGATCAGTGATGTCGAGTGCAGTTTGAGTACTTCTTAGCTTCTATGTGATCCAGGGCAAGAGAAGTGGTGTACAGTTCAGCAGTGACCACAGAAACTGTAGAGGGGATCCTGCTCGCAACCACCGAACCACAACAAACCATGGCAGAGCCCACACAGTCACCTAATTTCGATCCATCTGTATAAACAGGAATGGTAGAATGGTTTGAAAAATGTTCAGCAAATAGCAGGCAGTATTTCCAATCGGGAGTATCTGCTTTTCTCAGATAACTTAAAGACAGGTCACAATTGGGGACTGTAAGAAGCCATAGTGGGATTGGCTGACCAGTGGATACAGCAACATTATTCTAAATAGACCCGATTTATCCAACTGCACCTGTATATGAAGGCCAAAAGGAGGCCGATATGACTTTGGAACTGGTGGTAGAAAATATGCTGGTTTAAGGAATACATTGAGCAGCTGCTTGTATAATACAGTCAGTTACTGCTGCAACACAGTTGTCTATTGATGGCTTTCAGACAATGGCAGGATCAAGTTCTGTGAGAGCAGTGAAAAAAGCCACATTGCATTATCCAGCATCCACTGGAGCATGTGGGTCGGGTGACACTGACCACAACCAGTATTTCTCAAAATTATAGGGAAATGATCACTGCCTTGTGGATTATTGTCAACTTTCCATGAAAAATGGGGGAATGATGAAGGGGAGCAAACTGAGAAATTAATAGCAGTAAAGGACTGACGAGGTGCATGAAAATATGTAGAAGAACCAGCAATGAAAAGGTTGTGATCAGAAACCATATGCTCTACAAAGAGACCCCTGCTATCAATATCAGCACTTCCCCAGAGGGGATGATGTTCATTAAAGTACCCCAGGATTAAAAAGGGAGACGGCAACTGTTCAACGAGAGGACCAACGAATTACAAATGGCTATGGCCTCCAAGGGTGTGTCGAGTGGCAGGCAAAGACAAGGTGGGCACATACTGATCAACCAACAATGACTCCCCTCCATGCACTCATCCATCATACAGCCTGTCATTTCTTTACAAAGAATACTGCAGAGAGGTGTTTTGATGTCATCCAGATTAGAACGTAAACCTCGACAGTTCCATTGAATCAAGGTGGCTATTTTTTAATGATGCACAAGCAAAGTGGCTGGAGAACCCTTCTGTTTATGACCACATCATTTTTCCTTACTGTCTTTATTCTGAGGAGGTCTATCGACCTCCATGGATCCTGCCCTGAGTCAAGTGGGCCTTTGCTGTTTGAAGGGGATTCCAGTGACTGAAAACATGAACAAATGATTGTTTTGCATCTTGAGGTGGGAGAAGAAGATGTATCCGAGGAAATGCCTGTACCAGGAACCAAAGGATATGGATGTTGGGATTTGTTGGAATGTATGTAAGGGACAGAGATGGGTGTTGAAATTGATTCATCAACTTTTTTAAACATGGAGGTCAAAAGACTTATTTGTTTTGAGAATAATTCTTTTGGAGGCACAGAGAGATCTGTCTGCACTCCCACTGTAGTTGTGGAACAAAGTGGAGCAGCATACATCCGAGATGTATTGGTGGACAGCAACTTTTGAGCCTCAGAATAAGTAATATATATGTAAAAACGGCTCGTTTGGGTTGAGAAAATATTTTACGTAGAGGAGCGAATAACGTTTCAAGCTTCTTCGGTCATCGTCAGATTCACAAAGAAAGATAGAGGTAACTAACCGGAAGCTGATCACATGTTTGAAAGGGGTTGTGTAACTGAGTGTCAGAACGTAGAGGGCGGTGTTAGATGTTTGAATATATAATTTTATATTATTTAATATAGGTGTTACTTTGTATTGGCTTATTTTGGGTTTAAGTTGTTGTATATGACCTTTCAAACATGTTGTCAGCTTTTGGTCAGTTACCTCTTTCTTTCTTTGTGAACCTGACGATGACCAAAGAAGGTTGAAACATTGTTCGCTCCTCTACATAAAATATTTTCTTAACATCACTGATTACTGTTTCATCATGGCGATTGTACAAGAAGTGTAAGTCTTTGTGTATTTGTACTTATCTGTTACAATTATGTCTAAACTAGCATACCTTACACCACTATTAATAGTACATGCTCATACGATCATTAACAAACTAAGAAATTTAAATCCAAGAATTATTAATAGATGAAATGACATCTATTTCATCCAACAATGTAGAAAGGAACAACTAACCCCTAATTTTGTAAAGGTAAAACTTTCAAAAAATTTTAATAAATACACAAACACTATCTAAAATTTACAGAAAAAACTACTTAAAGCCATGTTGAACACGAAATACAAAGAACTACATGACTTACAAAAACAAAAAATGAACCTACACCATCAACTCGCATGCTGCATTAAACCAGCGATTTACGAACTTATACAATGAAACATAAACCAAATCAACACTAAAAATGACAGAGACAAAAAGATCTGCCACAACAAAAAACTAGAAAAACTAAGATGCAAACAACAAAAACAACAACATGACAAACCCTTGACTAACCTCATAATTAACAGATCCAACCGACAACTGAACACAGACGAGATACATCTACTTAACCAAGGACTCACTTTGCAATAGCACCAAGGTACATTCCAACCTTAGAAAACAAAACATGTTTAGAAGATCTAGCCAGGAGACTTGTGATACTTTCTATAGAAAACAAAAACAAGAAAACAACCAAAAACAACCAACAGAAAGAAGACAACTTAGATAATTTTACTGGCATCCAACAGCCAAACTTCCCAGGAAAAATCAAAACTTTATATTTTCCAGAAACACCTAAAAACAACATCTTAAATGATTTTTTCAAAGAATTTTCTCACAAAACCATCAACATAATTTCACAAAACATAAAGCTAAAAAACAATCTTACAAAAAGAGACATCAATTCCATTAAAAACCTAAAACAAGACAAAAACATAAAAATTCTAAAAGCAGATAAAGGTACGCTATAATCATAATGAACACGAATGAATTCATCCAAAAAATGAAGAACATCCTATCAGACACTAACAAATTTAAACCAATACACACAAATCTAACAAAGACACATGAATCGCAACTAAACAAAATACTACTAAAAATTAAAAAAGCCAACACAATTTCACAAACACTTTATTCCTACCTACGCAAAACTGACTCGCACACACCACAAATATACGGCATCCCCAAATCTCATAAACCAGATTGTCCATTACCACCAATAATGTCCACATATGAATCGTTTAATTACAATCTTGGTAAATACATAGCTTGGGCATTCTCCAAATACGTAACATCAGCTAGCTCATTCATCAAAGACTCTCTTAATTTCAAGTATAATCTAAATCAACTTAATCACAAAGCCTTAATGGACAGTTTCGAAGTTAAATCCCTTAAAGATATTCCAACCACTGAAGCCTGCAAGATAGCCTTAGAACTCTATATCTGAGACCCTAACCCATCAATAGACATTCCCAGCAACCAATTAGCAACCCTCATAGAATTCACTACGATGAAGACAAACTTCATGTTCAACAACCATAACTATATACAAACAAATGGCCTAAGCATGGGCAACCCAGTATCACCAGTTCTAGCCAATATTTTTATGACACAAGTTGAAACACAAGCAATTAATAGAGCATTACATCCGCCACTATACTGGTACAGATATGTAAACGACACGATTGCGGGATTCAAATCTACAGAACACATACTTAACTTTTTCAATCACATTAACTCTATACATCCCAACATTAACTTCAAATGTGAACAGGAAGAAAGCAATCAAATATCATTTCTTAACTTCAAAATTACAAGAATCGATACACAATTTAAAACGGAAATCCACCAAAAACTCACCCATACTGGACCATACATTCCTTGGGTCTCAGCACATGAAACAAAACAAAAATTCAACATACTAAGAAACCAAATAAACACAGCCATAAAATTATGCTCACCAGATAAAATTAACGATGAATTAGACAAAATAAAACAATACTTCATCAACATCAATAAGTTTCCTCCACAAACCGTAGAAAACATTATACGCACATACCTAGACAGAAAGCAAAATCAACCAACAAAAGTAAATATATCTCACGAATCAAAAAATCACGAAACCATATACTGCTATATACCATATATTCCTGACATCAGCAGAAAAATAACCAACATTTGGCAAAATCTAGCAACAAAATACGACATTCCAGTTAATACCAAATTTATTCAAAAAATCAGGCAAAAAACTGAGGTATATACTATGTAAAAACTACACTAACAAACACCACACCAACATTATTTATAAAATACAATGTGATAATTGCCACTTCTATATTGGAGAAACAGGTAGAAAAATGGAAACCAGATTCAAGGAACATAAAAGGTCACCTTCAAACATTTTCGAACACTGCTAGTCAAATAAACACAACATAACCATAGAAAACACTCAAATACTAAATAAAGAAACAAACATAAACAAACGCAAAATTAAAGAAGCCTTACTTTTACAACAACTTAAACCCAAAATAAGCCAATACAAAGGAACACCTATATTAAAAATAATATAATAAATAATATAAAATTATATGTTCAAACATCTAACACTGCCCTCTACATTCCGACACTCAGTAACACAACCCCGATCAAACATGTGGTCAGCTTCCGGTCAGTTACCTCTTTCTTTCTTTGTAAACCTGATGATGACCGAAGAAGGTCAAAACTTTGTTCACTCCTCTACGTAAAATATTTTGTCAACCCAAACAAGCCATTTTTTACATATACATTTTACTCCAGAAGTGGGTTTTCTCGACATCACAGGATAAGTAATGTTACGAATCGTTTTCACACGCTGCACCTCTTTTTCTTCCAAGCATTTAGAGCAAGAACAAAAGTAGAATGGGTGAGAGCCATTGCAATTTATGCAACGAAAATCCATTTCATACTCATAGGCATCATGGTATTTGCCACCACAGTAAGCACACATCAGGGAACTAAGACAATTTCTTGGAGTGACCGAACCTCTGACACTGGAAACAATGAAGAAGTTTTGAAATGTATGGCCGTAACCTGCCTTGATGGTAGCACGTGGATGTAGTGATGTGTATGTCAGAATGAGGATACTGGTCAGCATTGTAATTCCATCTTTGCGAGTGGAGATATACCTCACTGCAAAAAACTCTCTGGGTGGAGAAACCAGCAAGAATCTCTGGCTCGGAGATTTTCTTCAAATCCCTTTCAACAATAACTCCTCGTGATGAATTCAAAGTAGCTAGAGATGTAACCTCAATAGGTATATCCCCAATTGCCTTTGAACGCAAGAGGAGTTCACTGTGTTGAGATGTGGATGTTTCCGCCAATAGGTCACCAGATCAAAGCTTCTTTACTGACTTTGGAGAGCCAGCAAGTCCCTCTAGTCCCTTCTGAATAAAAAAGGGAGACATTTGGCCTAAAGATTTATCTGAAAGAGAATGTAGGATAAGAAAATGAGGTTCAACAGATGTTATAGATGTTGAAGATTGCTGCTCAGAATCTTCAAGATGTGGTCATTTACCTATGGACTGTTTTTTCACTATTTAAGTGTTTATTTGGAGGATCCATAATAAAAAAAAAAGATGGAAATATCGGTGCCCACTGATCCCAGCCATCATGGAGCCCTACAAGGGGATGCACTACAATGTCAAACAAAGACACTGCAGCAATCTCAAGGTTTTGTGAACACTATACCCAAACACCAGCATCAAATACAATGTCCACAACACCTGTTGAAAACATCCAACACTGGTACTTGGTTGACCCTAGCCAAAGTGGGGCCACCCTAAGGCCACCCACCAACAGGAATGCAAGGCCAAAGTGGTGTGTTAGGGTTGGATCCCTCAACCACCAGGGTCCTCTCCTCCCCTTCACAGGTCGTCATGCACGGCAACCACATGGGTGGATGTTTAGATCCCAGAGAAGGTTAAGTGAAAGAACAGAACCTTCCCTGGGAGGTCCCTATCACCACGTATATGAATCCACACCAAAGGGTACACTATTTTTATGTACAATAGTACTCTTTAAAGACTACAATAACTCTCATGGACATGAATGTTACTGTGTGCAAACATAAAATGTAACTGTCATTGACAAAATAATGGTATTAGATGAATTACATGTTACATTTACTTCATTATTGCAATAATGTCACTTATTATATTAACTAAAAACTACCACTGAGTAACATGTTTCCTTAAATTACTCATGTTATATATATCTTTATTCTGGATTGGCTCTTGGTTTTAGACAACGAAAAACATGGACGTGTCCTCCCTCTACACATTTTCTATATCTTGACCTTAAGATCATACAACAGTCTGAAAGTCCACAGTTTTAATCAACATCAAAACCATTAATCCAGTTCTTTTAAGCTTTCTGTACTCACTTTTGCTTCCAGTTTTTCTTTTTCAGCACCTTATTTGTTGCTTGACAAAAACACAAGGTAGTCACTGTTTAGAAATGTATTTGAGTGAGATTTTGAAGTAGTAAAACTTAAAAAAAATTTTACTTTTGTAAAGGCTTAACTTCTTAGTGTGTGGGACTGGAGCATACTTTCCATTAAAAAGATATTTAATGAAGAAAAATAATGCATTTGATAAATCAACATGATGCTACGTTTAATCTGGATATGACTGAACAATCAGAATGCAGTACAGAAACCCACTTGCTTGATCAAAATGCAAAACATTTTTGCTAATGTAAGTGAACTTGAGAATGGATCCAGGTATGCTAGTCTTATACTCGATAGATGAGGAATGGTAGCTATGTAAAAAATGAATTTTTTCAATATGTTACTCAGATATACACAATGCATTTTTTCCTGAACTGTCACTAGTGATATTCTACCTGCCTGTAGGAGATACAACATGCAAATGGCCCAAATCTAAGCTGTTATACACATTATAATATCACATGCTATAGCAAATGCTTACATTTTATTTCACCTAGTTACTGTTTACATAAATCGTTTAATACTGCTTTGTTACTTCATAAACATTAATAGTAAACAAGAAGGTGAATGTAAATAAAACTGTTTATGAAAAAGAGTATGACTGTTATCAGAATTAATTTGTATGTAATTTCTTGGCATTAGTAACATTTTTGCTGTCATTTGTCCTGGAGGAATAACTTAACTATGAAATTCACACTCTTCCCAGTTTTCCTGACTCATGGAAATAATGTTCGTCATCAACTCATGAGAATAATGAATTATGTTAATCAATTAAGAAACTCTACCAATTACCCAGGTCTAAACTTGACTGAACTCTTTGTTGAGCACTAAGTACACATTAAAAGAACTAAAGAAAAAACCTTATAATTAAATAAGTTAATCTGTCAAATTGAAGATGAATGAGATGAAAAATCAATGTCTTAGAAATTCATAAATATACATGCATCCACATTTGTAATTGATAAAAGTCAGTGAAAGTAAAGTTTTCCAATAAAATAATAAATTCCTCAAATCACCTCATTCACTCTACATTAACATAAATACAGGGTGTTCTGAAAGTCACTGTGCACTTATATATTTATTAACAGACATGTTTCAATATAGAATACAGGAGGTAAATATGAATGACAATTGTAAACAATATTGAAAGTGACCCCCGTTGGCATCAATACAGGCTTGGATCCTTCTTATTTTGTTTCTAAACACTGCTCTCAGTTGCTGGCTTGAAACAGACTGAATACACATATGATTACAAAACTGCACAGTGACTTTCCAAACACCCTGTAGTTCATTATTTGCTCTATCCAATAGTATTCAAACATTTCATATAGCTACTTTCAAATCCAAGCTTTATTAGCAGCTTGGATTTTAATAAGTAGGAACAATAATATGAATATAATGAAATC
This sequence comes from Tachypleus tridentatus, assembly GCF_004210375.1. Lineage (NCBI taxonomy): Eukaryota > Metazoa > Arthropoda > Merostomata > Xiphosura > Limulidae > Tachypleus > Tachypleus tridentatus. The sequence continues at coordinate 13,897,274 of NC_134832.1, read as the reverse complement.
AGTGAAAGATAAAAAAATCATGAAAAACAGAATATGTTTAATCTTATTCTGAATGGGTGGAAAGATAAATCATGTTCTTTATATGCAGTACTCTGAGCTAAACAGAAATGAAGGTTAACATTTTTTTCTGTGAATTACACTAAAATGTCATGAAATAATCAATGATGAAACATCCAAAATAATTGCTTATGTTGCAATATATTTTTCAAGTTTTGAAATTTGGTGTAATTGTGCATATCACATATGAAATTTGTTCAGAAGTAACAAATTCTTGTAAAAAAGCAAATAGCGCATTTTTTTAACCATCACCTCTGGATGGGTACATCTTACATTCAGAGAAAGTTGCACCATTGAATTAAAACACTTAATGAACTGATTATGTTATATTATATACTTACAAAAAATAAAAAAATGGAATTGTAAAGTTATTTTTATAGTACACAAGTTATTATACAGTGAAAGTGTTTGCAGTTTTTGAAATAAATTTTATAGTGTAACAAAACTATAACGAAATGTTTTAATATAATACAGAAAGTGAAAACAAAACATCATTTAAAATCAAAAATGGAGAAAAGCATTTCCCACTGTTTCTTAAAACATTATAATAAAACCTGTTACAATATTACAAAGTTGCAAATTCAAACAAATATTATGAAAGATTTTGTTACCAGAAGTTATGTACACTGTAAAATGCTTTTAAGTTTCAAATTATTTCTTCCAGTTTTATTTTTTCTCAAAATGAAACAAATCATACAATAACTGCACTGAAGTACCTCAGCATAGAAGAGTTAAACCACAGAGTAAAAGGTTCTTGTAGTATCGTTTGTTTTTGAATTTTGTGCAAAGCTACATGATAGCTATCTGCAATAGCCATCCCTAATTTATCAGTGTAAGACCAGAGGGAAGGCAGCTAGTCATCACCAACTACCAACTGTTGGGCAATTCTTTTACCAACAAATAGTGGGATTGACTGTCACATTATAATTTCCCCACAGCTGAAAAAGCAAGCATGATTGGTGTGACAGGGATTCAAACCCTCAGATTACGAGTCGAGCACCTTAACCATCTCGTCATGCTGGCCTGGTTCTTATAATAAAGTAAGTGTGACCAGCAACTTGTTATTTTATCAAATTAAATGTCAAATTTTAGGTAAAATAATAAAACCCATCACTGATGTATATTAAAAAAATTTATAGTTGTTCAATCTTAAGAACATTTAACCGATAGGTTTACCCCTGGACCTCTAACTGACATCTTGTATTCAGATTACAGATACACTGAACCAATAAATTTAAAATTAAAACCTGCTTATACAATAGAAACAAAAGGTTCTAATGCTAAAATGAAACATCATATAACTTACTTCTATGATACAAACATCTGGTGTTTGGCCATCTGGTGTCACTGCTACTTGGGCAACTCTCTCTACCCATTCTTGGATAGCATCCGTAATGTGAGGGACAACCTATTGGTGAGTATGCCAAAAATTATAAGTAATATTTTGCAAACTTTAATGTGTTTTTCATTTCCACAGCTTCTGTTTTTGATGCTTAAAACTTTATCCAAACTTTTAAAGAAATACAAACAAATATGTTATGAAAAATGAATAGAACATTTACGTTTAAATGAAAATTCATAGTTGTTTGAACTTAGAAATCTTTATTCTACTGGTCATGATAGGGTTAAACAATGTATGATTTCACCTGCATTATCACAAACTGTGTGAGTGCAAACTTTACAACAAATTAGGTGTAAACTCTTGCAAGTAAGTTGATTCAAACAATCTATTGTTGTTAGTAACATAACTAACAACTGTTTTTATATCTGAAGATATGTGAAAAATGCATCAGTATATCAACAGCATTTTGTTTTTGGCCATTTTCAAAGAATGTTTGCAGCAACTATAACCATGTATGTAACAAGCAAATGCACAATTTGTAGTAGAACTTCCCAAAAGAAATGAGAAGCAAAACACAAGAAATAAGTTGACAGCAACTTAAAACATACATTTTTCATTATAGTAGGTTCAACAGGTACATATCAAGCTATTATAAAACATTACCATGTGTCAACACATAGCAAGCATCATGAACACAATAAAATACTCTGTAAATTAAAACAGCTCTCCACACCACTCAAGTAACATTGCAAGATTTTGTCAGTAAATGGGGCAATACCGAAAAAATTACTGTTCCTGAAATTAACAGCAATGTCAAGTTTTTCTGAAATGTTCAGAGTAATGAGACAATACTGCAAAAAGAAAACTTCTTTCCTGTATACTGTGAATATTACAATTCATTTTCTATGTTCAGTTAATTAATATTTTAATTTCCACACTACTTTCATAAAATTAAAACTTTTAGAAAACCTTGTGATTATACCAATGCAACTTTCAAATGGTTACACACATTCTTTGCAAAAATGATTAAAAGCTATCTTCATACACATACTAAAATATAATATTTACGGAGTTTAAGACTACAGAAAATACTGCATCTTATTCAAAGTGAATAAAAAAAAAAGTGATGTTACCTGAACAGTTTTCCCAAGATAGTCACCCTTTCTTTCTTTATTTATCACATGTTGGTATATCTTTCCAGTAGTTATGTTGTTTTCCTTATGTAAGGTTATGTCAAGAAAGCGCTCATAATTTCCAAGATCCAAGTCGACTTCTCCACCATCATCTAAAACAAACACCTCACCTGTCAAAAAATATAAAAATATTCTCCAGAATACTGCTCATGAATAAGACAAGAAAAAGCAGTAATGGTTTATACACATGCAGAAATCAAAATGCAGTGATAACTAAAAATAATTGGGAAGTAGATTCTGTTTTTGGTAAAATCAACTCATTCGCAATTACATCATTATTTACACTACTACTTTCCATTTATTCAAGTCCAACTTATGCTTCATAAGATAGTATTTCATCTTAAACAAAATGCATGGAAGCACTACACAACTTTCACTGAACAGTCCATGAAAGGCTGTTAGTGATTGATGTTATATCTTGATTTTTTGTTTACAAATTGGTTATTTTAGGGCAAAGCCATATTAAGTTGTCTGCTCTGTCCACTGAGGATTTGAACCCCAGATTTTAGCATTGTAAGTCTGTAAATTTACTGCTGTCCCACTGGATGATATTAAAAAACTGAATAATAAAAGTTAATTTGTCCTGACTAAATTGTACAGTTTTTTTATTAACCAAACAGTTTACTGACTAAATTGAAGTGTGTACAATGTGTCACTGAATTAATGACATTTCATCAATACAGAAACTCATTTCATGCAATTTGATAAAAATGGTATTGTTAGCCTGAATGTGCTAATAAATAATAACTAGTTTGATAAATTAAAACAATAACTTAGTTTCTAAGTTAAAAATATTAGATATCTATATAAAACAATAGTTTGAAAATGGTGTGTCAGTCTTTGTGTAAATATCTAGTCAATTAAAATTATTGCAGTCACAGGAACCAACAGGATTACACAGTTATCTTAGATTGTCTGTATAAACAACCAGCTGATTGCTTAGCCAGAGGCCCCAAAACAGATTTGACAGGGGCCCTAATAAACCATTAAAAAACTCATTTTATGGGTTCTTTCAAATGTCAGGACAAAAGACCCATGAAACATAAAGGACTGGAAGATTTAATTTGCAATTCACTTTTACACATTTGAAACAAAATTTTAACCACTCTTTGTCAATAATACTAAAGTAAAATAATTTTACCATGTTCATAAGGTGAAAATGTTCCTGCATCAATGTTGATGTAAGGGTCAATTTTTATAGAAGTTACGTGGAGACCACATGCTTTCAAGAGTGTTCCAACACTGCTAGCTATCACACCTTTACCAATGCCACTAATGACTCCTCCAGTAACAAGAATGTATTTCATCTTTTATTTCCAATGAATAAGCTATAACAAAAAAAAACAACAACCAAGAACAAAAAAAATTATGGTTCATATAACACCACCTTAACATCAGTTAATACTTGAAAACCATTTAACTCGTACAAAAGTTAATGTTATGAAAACGAAAGGAAATGTATTCAAAGATTCCTATAAAGATTAATATTACTTAAGTCATGTACACTATATTTTTCAACAAAATGGCAGAAAAGAATGTAAATTCTCAATGTTTATCATTCTAAATCAAATCATTTCCAAATAAACAAAATGAGAAAAAACTGATAACCTGATATGAGCTGAGTAAGCCTTTAAAAGTTTTACGTTTATCTATTTAACTTATTAAAAGTTTGATCATAGATTGTTATCAATTTTTACATGCTTTTAAATCCTCAAAACATAAGAACTTCACCATATCTGATAACTCAACTCATACACTTTAATTTTTCTTAGTCCACAGATGTACTTATTCCACTGTTTTAAAAATTTGTTCATTAATACACTATCATTTAGCTCTTACAGTTGTAATTAAAACTAATAACTGATAGAAAAATAAAAGATTACTTGCTTATTATTAATAAAATTGTATTTAGCTTGCTATTTTTTTTTTACTTTCAAAATTTTATATTAAAAGTAATTATTTTCAAGAGAAGACCTTTGAATCACAATTACATTTTCAATATCTTAAATCTCTTTATGACAATACCTTTGGTCCTATTACATTTGAAAAAATTGTTTTAATATAATAATCACAATCTAAATTGGTTAACTTACCAGTTTATAAATATTTAAAACTCAGCATTAATGACAGATGTAAAGCACTAGTAACAACAAAGTATCATGAATAACAAAACAACCAAAGAATCAAAAGCAAAGCACACACCAACTTTTACATAATACATATAAAATCACACAATTTTAGTTAATACTAAATTTTACTAAAGAACTAAGTGAATCTATACTAATTACACTTGCATACAATACTCCTTGTATTTAAACATGGGTAGTAGGAAAAATGTTTGCTGGTACTGAAAACTTCCAAGCATCACGAAAAATCTTTGACTTTGCCAAAACAAGCACAGTAATCACCAGAACAAAGCTTGTATAACTCATTATGCAAATATACAAGCACATTAAGTTTTAAAAGTTACTTGAGTGTAAAATGGCAAAACAGATGAACAAATTACAAAAAAATTAATTTCAACTTTAAACTCACAGCCATAACCACCACTAACAATTTACGTACTAAAAATGGCACTCTCCCACCCATATTTCTAAACATTTCATTATACCACTAAAACAGATAACCCAAGCACACATGACAAGTACTTTCAAACTTTAGAATCAAATCTACTTTCTTTTATAGTTTAGAAAATACTAGTGCAGCTATGTTAAGCTCTTCTTCACTGCTCAAATTTGTAAACTGAGTATCACATTTCAAGTAACCCTTCTCCAAGTAACTAACACAGAATCAATACAAGGAAGAACATAGTGACAAAATACCTTCAAACTATCACCCTACAATTTGATGAAAGCAAATAACCTTTGCCTTGTAAATATATGACAGGACATAAGTTTAATTTTTGAACAATCGTTATGGGCATTGCAGATTTTATTTGAATTAAACCGATTTCTTGGGAAACCACCACTCGTAACATTCCTATGATAAGAATCAGGTTACAAGTATTTAATCCATTATAAAACACATTTAAATATGAAATATTCACATTTCTAATTCATATATTATTATTATTGTTCCCAGTGCCTAATATGTATCAAACAAGTACAAAAATTTGTATCAATCATACATTTTTGTGCATGTGATTGACTTGTGGTTTATGATTACACAAAGCAACAAAATATTTTTTCTCTGCTAACACAAAAAAAAGTAACTGTGCATGAGTAACTTGATAATGCTACTTCTAAAATTAATGTTGAAAATTACTGATCACCACTAGTTTTTGACTTATGACAGATTTATTCAAGTTATTCTTATATATATAAACTTTATTTAACAAGTTTATTCACTGAAAATTGTTTTAAGAATGTTAAAAACATGATAGCAATACCAGTTTTTAAAAAAACAATAAGTGTATATATATATGACTATTTACTGAAAACACATTCAGGCTATGTTAAAAACTTTCATCATGGTACATTTTTTTTTGTTACAAATATGTGATTCACCTGTTATGTATACTCTCAGTTTCACAATGTAAGAACCAATGGTAATCTCCCATAAATGCAGGATTCCATCAATCTTGATACTGCCATTTCTTTCTAAAGAATACATTCACAGAAGCACTTACCATGATCAACTGGAAAAAAATCTAAATGGGAGCCTAGAATGTTACTGAAGATGTTCTTATGTAGTTCTCAAGCATATCATCATCACAGCATAATTTTCATCTCTGTGATTTACTAAGAAAATTTTGACAACTACTTTGAATGATTTCCATGCAGCAAGTTTTTTTCTGATTGAGTAATGTTTTAAATTTATCATCCATCAACATTTCCCTAATCTGTGAACCAACAATGATGTATTCTTTCATTTTTGCTTCACTGGTGTTTGGAAACTTGTCAGACAGATATCCGAAACCATTACCATCTTTGTTCATTCCTTTTAAAAAAAGTCTTCATGAGTCCCATCTCAGTACAAAGTGGAAGTAGAAAAACATTACAAAGATTCACAAAAAGTTGTTACTCAACATTCTGTTTCCCTGATATGTAATTCTCTCACCAGTCATTCCTTTCTTTGAAACTTATTTTTATCACCTAGTCTGTCCCAGACACAAAAAATAAGTGTTTGGTATACTCACTGCACTCTGCAGGCCTAGCAGGAGTCAATAACTTTTATATGGCCTCCAGTATGATCTGCATGACTTGATAAGTTTTTTTCATGTTCATATGAACAACAGGAGCCAAAAGCTTTGTATTTCCATCATGCAAAAGTACAGCTTCCAGACTAACTTTAGATGAGTTAACAAAAATTACCTATACTACTTTTCCCCATTAGGCACATCAACAGTTCTACAGAAAAAAAAGGTACATTGCATGCTGTAGTGCACAGCAAGGCTTTGATGACAATTATGGCAAATTACAACTTGTTCCTGGAGCTAATAAATTCCACTGCAATAAAGGAGAACTAAGAACTACTCAGGCTACTTTGACAGACACACATCATGAATCAGATCATTTGGCTCTTCTGTGATCAGATGAAGTAGTTAATGTTAAGGTACCACAGAAACAGAATTACTAGATGAAGGTGATTCAGGATAATTCCCCTGTTTCTCACTTCAATGGTAAATGTGGCACTGAAAAACCATCCCCATGAGGTACTGGTTTCATTGCTTATACAATATCTAGATATTTAATAATTATTTAGTTTTGCTTCAATATACAAAAATATCAGACAGATGATATTTGGGCTCATGTCATATCATTGGAACTGCAAATGGTATACTTGTTTTCTTCATATTCAGCCTCTCTAGCAAGCTAACTATGCAAACAGACATCTGGAGCCCAAGTGTTTTCCTGGGTACCCAATTTTACATCCAAAATAATGGTAGTCAACTACCCTTACCCTGTGTGATATTTTTCCTTCATGAAATTGTATCTTCCACAAATGTGTCAGAAATTGTTTGTGTGACTTTTGTACTTTACTCAAACTAGAAGCAGTCAGAATTTCAAATTATTTTCTAAACTACATAAGAGACCTTATGTTCAAAGAACAAGAGTTCAAAAGATGTTAAAAACAAAGTTCTGCAGAATTTGGTTATATCACAGGTATGATGCAAGGGAGAAGATAAGACTTTGTTTCAACCATGTACAGAGCAAGGTGAAGTAACCCTATCATGCTTAATCGAAGGTGAGTATGGGAATGAGACAAAATTGGTGCAATTTGCTAAAATTAAAATGAGAACAAATGACATATCAAACATACTTCTGGTGCAAATGTGCTTTGTAATCACTATGAGAAAAACCTATACATTGAACATGTGATGAGAAGAAAGCAACAATGGCCACTATTCAGTTCTACATCTCAAATAGCTACAAAAAAAAAAGCAAATGTAATAAACAATTTTTGGAATACTAAGTTTATTTATTAAATGCCATATATAAACAATACACTTAAAATTTTACACCAACACAGACAATGTTTGAAGTTATCAAAACTGTATGCTTTTTGCCTATTAATGTGCCCAAATAAACTTAATTTCACAGCATAAATCTAATGTACTGAGATGAGCAAGGTATTTTACATAGTGCTAATAAAATGTTGAGATATAACAATAACCCCAATTCTAGAAGCAATGGGCAAATTCTGACTACGTTTTTTAAATCAGCACCGTCAAATTACTCCAAATCACTTAACTTTTTTCAGTAGCAAATCTGTTATCCAGTTTTGTTGGCATTGGTACATTAATGAAAATTTCCTAGGTCCCACATTTCTTTGAATAATCATTTATAAAACATTAATTTTTGAGTTTGAAAACACCTAATAAAAACTATTATACTAACAAAATAAAGTAACACCAAAGCACATCAAAGGCAGTTACAGAATGATAAAACAATACAATATTTGTAAAAAGAAGTCAACTGATGAAAGTGAAATGAATAACACAATTTGATTTATCATGAATCAAACACAAAATACTTTCCCTAAAGTTCATCACAATCTTGGTTTGTCTTGAATTTCACACAAAGGTTCACGAGCACCATCTACACTAGCCATCCCTAATTTTGCAGTGTAAAACTAGAGGGAAGGCAGCTAGTCATCACCACCCACTGCCAACTCTTGGGCTATTCTTTTACCAATGAATAGTGGGATTAACCATCACACTGTAATGCCTCCACGACTGAAAGGGTGAGCACGTTTGGTGTGACAGGGATTTGAACCTGTGACCCTCGGATTACGAGTCAAGTGCCTTAACCACCTGGCCATTCATTGTAATAAAAACATCATTGCAACTATAACTCTAAGACCACTACTTAAAACTTTGTCCTATAAAAAACAATTATTAATGACAATGAGAAAAATCAGTTAAAAATATTTTATAAAACACAAATTAGCCTTAATTTAACTAGTTTTTAATTTTATGTAAAAATTGCAAAAAAACTTCCAACTTATTTATTCAAAGAAACAACAGAAAGCACCCACTAAATTCACATTTATTTTATTCAATAAAAAAAGAAACATAGATGACTTGTCATATTAATTCACATCATCCCTCCTCTTACCCCTGTAATAACCTTTCCTTTCATTCTGAGTCCAGAAAAGTGCCTGCAGAGTTGCAATAAGCAATAACTTCTCACCCTTAAAATAACCTCTTGTGCAGCAGCTTGTCAAAGTGAAGTTAGAGAACATGAATTAGAAGATTATCTTCAAAAAGAAAAGATGATTCATATGCCTCACTAGTGTAATTTGTGAAAATTACTGACAGGTTGTAACATTCTCCTTTAATTAAATCAGAAAACATCCTGAGGTTTTTTAACAATGCATTTCAAAATAATGCCAAGACAAATTTACCAATCTTTTATTGACACCATTCTAAAAGTAAAGGTCACAATAACTGACTTTTAAGAACTAAGGTTTTTCTCAGTGGTGAACTTTTGAAATGCAATAGTAAAACTAAAGATTTTTGCTAAATTAAAATGAAGGTTTCAGAATAAATCCTGTCACCTCTTTGTTCAAGCTTTACCAAACACAATATTCTTCGATAAAAAATGAAGAATTCAGTTCTTTGGCTAAAAAATAAACAAATATTAAGAAAGAAAATTTCCACTTTAACATTAACATAAAAAAACCTGAAGAGAACTTTAGGCATACTCTTTTTCCATCACTGAAAGTTGACAAATTAATTTCTTGTATTTTACAATTTACCTGGGCCTAAAGCCCTTCAACAAACTATTTGTAGTCATGACTATCACATTTCTTAAAAACACCACTGCCTTTCTTTAGATTAATATTTTTGTCTGTTTAATAGTAAATTTAATTTTTAAAGATCAGTAATATTGTTTATTAAAAACAGTTAAATTACTCTATCCATGTAGGATTTGGTTTGAACACTTCAAAAGAATTACAATATTCTAAGCTAATGTCATTAAACTTAATAAAATTTTCACATCTATGCCATAATATTTTAAGACTAACATTTTAGACTTCTTCCAATCACATTCTCTTCAGTATTAAAATAAAAGTTTTGAAATTGCCTCTTTATGAAATATGCAATGCTAAAAAAGAAAATTAATATCTTAAAATATGTATCTTGATGACATTTTCTTTCTTAGTTTTATTTTGCAGAGTTAAGGCTATTTTGTAGTTTTATAAAACTCAACTACTCTAGAATGCTAGGCTTAAATTATTACATAAGGATTAACAAATTGAATGGTTACAATTATTGCACAAGTCCAACCAGTCAATTTCTTAATCCTTATGTTAGTCCTTTAGACTAGGAATAGTCAGTGTTAAAGAGAAGGATAAACAAAATGCAGAAAAAATGCAGTATATAGTGTAGAGTAACAGTATTGTAAAGAAGCAGTCCTAAGGATAGGCTAAATTGTTGTTACTGTGATGTTAGAATTACAAGAAAACAGACTACTTTAGAACACTTGTCAGAAAAGTTTTTGATACAAAGGAAATAGATGAAACTTCAAAAACATAATTTTAATCAATCTAATAAATAAATTTAGTAATTTGAAGTAGAGGATTATGAATTATTTAACAAATACACAGAGCTGTAGAGGAGGTATATGACTTAATACCTAAAATGTGGATATTAGTGGATAACTAGGGAGGTTTTGGATTTTATAACAGACCACCAGATGAAACAGATGAAATTGAGAAATTACAGTGATATTAAGATTTTAAATGTTAAAATCAAAACATGAGGGAGACAGACTTTTAGAAACAGTTCAGGGCAGTTTTATTCACCAACTGGTTAAGGAACATACTAAGAACAATGATATTTTAGACTTATTAACAGAAATGGTTGATAGAATTGAGATTAGGGAAAATCTAGGATTGAATAATTTTTCTATGAAAATCAGGAATAATGAAATTTTGTTTAAAAATGTCAAAGGGATGTCACAAAAACTGCCTGCTGTGAATTGAACAACTTAATTAACTGAAGCTGATCAAACTTGAAAATATGTAAGTATTCATGACAGACTTGTTCTTTATAGTCTGTTGTACATAGTAAATCAGATGTGTTAAAAAGTATTTTGCACTCAAAATGTCCAGACCTCTAAGTATTATCTGTGAAATGACATCAGTCAAATTGAGACTGAATAGTTTGAGTTCAAGTTGTTATTCAGGTAAAGATTAAAAATACATTTGTCCATCTTAGTTAGTTTTCTCATTGAATATGAACAGCACCCAGAATCTCGAAAAGGCACATTGACAGTTTTTCAATATCTGGCATTTACTCTCCTTTAGCATAAAATGTTGCCAACTCAGCAATGTAGGGCCAAATGAATAATTGATAACTTTGATATCAAATACTATATTGAACCATACTCTACAAAACATTATGGTATGCCCACTTAGACTCCAATCCATGCATAGACTTAATAAACATTTAACATATAAAAAAAATGTACTTAATTAAAGAGCTTTCCACCTTACAAAAGTAAACATGTTCCTTCCATGTATTAAGATGAAATGTAATAAATATCATATGTTAACATGTATCAAATTTTCAATATTTACCAACAAGACTGATTCACACAATTTTCTTTTTTAACACAAATATATTTTAATATACAAATAACAATACAACTTATAAAAACAGTTATTACAAATAATGGTTTGTATACAAGTTTTATAAGCTTGCAAACTATACAGTCTCTCATCTGGTATAAAATTGAATATTTTACCAACAATCAAGATCCATGACGAGCAACTGAATGAGTTGATATTGTTACACCTTGCTTAAGCTAGCTAGCTGTCTTTTCTTGGCTGACCTCACATTGCTTACAAGCTGACCTTTTATCAATGAAGATATTTAATGCCCTTGTAGAAACATTAATGTCCAAAGTTAATTCACTGAAATTGAACAGTTTGTAATGTTTGAAATCTATAAATATTCCTGTACAAATTCTGTAGTCTTCTGATTAATAAGTTATAATCACAATTATAGCTTTCGAAGCTTATAGTTTACTGAGTGTAGCAACAAAACAATATTCTATTACTGTTTTGGCTAGCTTTAATACAAATTGAGATCCTCAAACGTTCAACAATATTCAATGATTCGCTACTATTTTTGTAAAACACATTGTTTATTCTTACTCTCAAGAATCTTCCATGAATTTAGAGAACAGGCAGAACTTGCACAATACACATTCAACAATGTGTGTAAATGCATTAAATTGAAACAAATGCATATATTATATTAAAAGTGTAAATATAAATTCTTACTGTTGTTTATGCATTAATATTTTTGTAATTGAAACATGACTAGGATGCACTATTATAAACAAATATATAAACTGCTTTTGTTGTGTATATTGTGATAAATAACATTAATTTGAACATAATATCCAATGTCTTTATAAAGCAATATTTTCTGGTGTGTATATATGCACAAAATTGTACAAAACTCCTAGCTGATACGTATGCACAATTATTAGAGTATTTCTGTTATCTGTATAGCAATAGCACATATTAACAAAATCATCCACTGATTCAGAGCACATTGTATTATTTTTGTACATGTTTGGAAATTGTACATAAAATTCATTTATATAATAATTACATTTGTAAAAATGTTAAATTTATTGATTGATGACCTGACTAAAAATATTCTCAGATTTGTCTTTTTTTTTTCATGTACAAGTTATCCACATTATACTTACAAATTCCAATTACATGCACAGAACACCTAATACAGAAACAGAACTGCTGATAAAATATCAACATTTACAGTTGCATTATAATCCTACACCACATTCTACAACTGTACTCAAAGTTTATTATAACTGGCATAAACATAAGCGTTACTGCATGCAAACACACTTTTCATTGACAGTGATACTGTATCATAGTATTTATAGTTATTTTAAAAAACTGATTTTTAATAATTAACTAATTACAGACATTAAATAAAAAACAACTCACTAATAATGCTGACTTACTCTATTTCCAAACTGCCAGGCTTTGTGTAATGTACTCCTTCTAAAATTTCTGTTAATGGGGATTGTTTTATTAATACAATAAAATTTGCAAGATTAAAATAATTTAATTAAAAAAATTGCCTGTCTATAAATATTTATTAAAAGGTTTTGAAGGTGTAATAAATGATCCTCTATAATGTTTAGGAAAATGAAACAAAGCATTGTTGAGAGTTTAGGCAGGGACCTAACTATAGCTTACACAACGTATTACAGCTACCTTCATTCTCTAACAGTTAACAGTAGGCAAAAATACCATTTATGAATAAAATATGTATAATGATGTGTTTAACAGTGTCAAAATTATCCTCTAGATGATTTTTTGGTGATATCTGTCATCCATTTCCCAGAAGCATCACTAATTCACATGAAATTAACAATTTTTTTTTCATGAATAAGTCTTTCCCAATTTCCCACACCTGAAGGAATTTTGACAGGCATAAGCTTGTTCCTAACTAATTTCAGTGTACATATTCCCATCAGTGCTGATGACCAAAAGATAAATGCTGTCAAAAATATCATTAAACATATTTTCCTTGTTTTTCTTTAAAATCTTAACTACATATTTAAATTTCTAAGACAACTTTTAATATCACCACTTAGAAATAATTCAAACCTACTTGCCAAAACTTTATAATACAACATTTAACACCAACCAAAACACAAATTTTAATTAAATCAAAACATTTCCAGTATTAAAACTAAATATTCTATGCTTGTAGTCACCGAGTTCAAAACCAAAGTCTGTTTTAGCTCTAAATCTTATAAAATTCAAAAAACTATCTTCCACAATCAAACAACTCCCTCAAGTTTCCTATTCACTTTAGTGAGGGCATGAAAAAATTACCAATTTCATTCAGACATTTCCTGGTTAATCACTCATTCAATTTTTACAGAAGTTTTTCCATGAAATATCTTAAAAATAAAACTGAATTAGTGAAGGCTTTATTATCAATACTTTAGAATAAGAACAAATCCCAATGACAAGAAGATTATACTGCCTTTAAAATAAATGAACAAGGCCCATACACTTTAAATCTGTTATTAATTTTTGTTAGGAAGATAATGGATTTATTAATATAAAGGTTTGGATAACTGATATTTAATGAGCATTATGTAAGGTTTACAAAACCTTTACTTCCTCTATCTTTATTAAAACAATGTTAATTTTTTTCCAATCCTTACTGAGATATAACACCTAATAATCATTTTCTATTTCTGATATGACAGTGAAAAGTCCCACTATTTGTTTCACACATTTAACATTTAATAAACCTCTCAATTTTGAGTACATGACACTTAGATCAGGAGAGTTTGTGCTACAATTCTTCCTTGTAGTTAAAATATCAGGACACATTTCAAGCAATTCTGCAAATCAAGTAATTGTCCAAATGTTACTACAACTGTGTGAAAACTTGTATACTATCACACAATGATGCAACTTTGTCATGATTCAATAAATCATGAAACAGTTCTATTCTCTCTCTCTACAATATGTCATGACCTATCATAATTTAAGTAGTTATTTTATTATTTGATATTTTAATATTCAACACTTTATTATTGAAAACTTGCTTCTCATTTCTTAAATTATATCACAGCTGCCTTTGTTATTTTAATTTTCATACTAAATTCTAATTCCATTCATACATCTCTCTACAAAATTATAAAACTTATAGTCTGTTAACACTTTCTGTATGTATTAGTCATTAATAATACAACTACTTTTAACTAGCAAATACGGTGAGTACACACACTTCATAAAACTTTAAAAACAATTTACAAAGAGATTGGGACATATTGAAGACGACTTCGAGTGGGTAGAAACTAAATATTATTTTTATCAAACATAAGATATAATTTATCGTTTTACGACAATCACAAGCCATAATTATAAATACCACATCAAACGTCTTTGCATTTTCGTCATAACCCAAAAAACTGTTACAATAAAGTAACATCGTATTTCTACCACTATTTCGCAAGAATTAGTAATATTACATACCCATTAAACTGTCACTCACCAGCCATCTTAGTAAAATTTTTTCGCGGTTCTTCCAGCTCGCTATTAGATATGGCGCTCTCTTTATATTAACTAACTAAAAATTACTATAAATATTGAAACAAAATTATCAATCACCAGCGTAACAAAACATCTCTTTATGTGAAAAATATTAACTTAATGGTACAAAACAATGTGTGTGTATATGTATGTTTTCACATATATAGCAAAGCCGCATTGGGCTATCTGCTGAGTCCGCTGAGAGGAATCGAACCCCGCCCCTAATTTAGTAGTGTAAGTCTAGAGGGAAGGTAGCTAGTCATCACACCTACCGCCAACTCTTGGGCTACTCTTTTACCAACGAATAGTGAAATTGACCAAAACATTATAACCCCCACGGCTGAAAGAGCGAACACCTGGTCCAATGAAGGAAAGAAAACGATTACCAAATTCGCCGTACTCATTCTGAAGCGTCTAATTTTCCCAGATATCGCACTCTAACTTGGTTTTAGAGATATTTAAAAATAGATCTGCAATGATATTGTTTTATTTCTGTTTTGCAGATTTCTTTAAATATGCTAATATTTTAAGTCCATAACTTCTAAGTGTACGTAAGGAGAATAAAGACACAAAAGTTCAATGAAGCTGCAATGGAAGTATTGACGGAATATCATTGAGCAAGAGTGTTATGCTGCCAAATTTTTTATACATTTTTTGATTCAAACAGTTGTTAAAATAAGGATTGGGTAAAAGGCTTACCTCGTATCTTTGCTTACTACCTTGTTAACGATTAATCACTTTAGCTTTAGTGTCAGAGGGTTCTCTTCTTTAACCGTAGCTTACTTTTCTGATAAATACGTTAAACAAATTTGATTTGAGAGTAGTTTGAGAGCTTATTTCTGTTTTAAGTTATCACGATATTTTTTGTCTCTTGTAGAATACTGAAGACTCATATTCCCGTTCTACATCATTTAACATTCTCACTATATTTACATTTATTTTTCTTGTAGTGTACAGTTCTACAACGGGCCATATGAACTGTATCCATTTTGACGAATATGGGTATAAATGTATTTCTTTGGAAACAGCATTTACACAATCTACCAGCCACCGCTGATGTTTTAGAGAAATTTTAGAAATCTTTTGTTGTTGTTTACCAGACCTATTTACACCAGATATCTTAATCCTTTCAAGGTAAATGTAGTGGAAGTTAAGTAAAATTACTAATTAAAAAGAGTTAAATAACTTAGACCAATAAGAGGTTTTTGAGAAAATAATAAAAATTACGATGAGTTAATGAAGAAAATCCTCTTAAAAACTGAAGCCTTGCTGGGATAAAGGAAACCAATGTTATGATGATAAGATCTGCACACTCAAGATAACTTTCAGCAAAAAGGAAATAGCATAAGTTGATAAGGGTTGAAACAAGATTTGTTGAGAGGTGTCATAATTCGGACATTCAAGAAGAATATAACAAGTAGTTTCAGAAAATCTGTCACATGACCGTCATGAAGCAAAACCACCAATAGTAATTTTATATGAAGCAGAATTCAAATGGTAGATAACAAAACAGAGATACGTAAATATAACATTAAGATCTCTATTAGAGACATAAAAACGGTATGACGAGAGAGACGTAAAATTTTAAACGTGAAATTCAGTTGACAAAAAACGTATATAGAAGACCATGTGTACATATTTATATCTATACAGGTGAAATGTAGATGTTTAAACACATTCACGTCGGTGAAATGTAGGTGTTTAAACAAACTATTGCAGACTATTTTAGATATCTGGTCCCGTGACTTGCATTTATGTGAAGAGCAGATGCTTGTCTATCACGTGACAATAGCTCTGGCTGGGCCTGCTTGAGAACCTTGTAAATGTATATGCTGAAGCTGTCTTTTTTCCTCTTTTGCTTTTCTTGTTTCCATCTCGGATGGTTTTTGGGGCTTCTCTGGCCTTCTCCACGGCTTCTCTGAACGTTTGAGGCGATATCTTTTTACCTATTCTCTCTTTATCCGAGTCTGAAATGAAAAACAAACCACTAACAAACAAAGTTGCTCGGGTTTCCCTTGAACATGTATTGATCTTTCGCCTGCTGATTTTGGTTGTAGTTTGTTTTTTATTTGAGGCTCGGAGAAAGAGAAAAATAAGAATGAATCACACCGACTAGTGGTTAATTCACTTGCGTTCCCATAACCTATAAATAAACCTTTGTACGTTGATAAATAAAATATGATATATAAGTTATATGATAAAAAATAATCCACCTGAAGTTGATAAAGAGATCGACGACCTCACCAAAAACGTTTGTGAAAAACTAATGAAAAAGGTCTGGTGCATTACTGCTGTGGTAGCAGTAACTTTTATTTACTTCTGAGAGTATTAGATCCATGGAAACTGTTTTATACAGACTTATTACGAAACAACTTAAGCTTATGCGTCGTATAAATCATATAAAATCTGTATTGTGGATCAGTTATAAGAAAAGTGTCACTTTTAAATAATAATATTTTTTAAGTTTGACAAACAATCTTAACCTAACAAATAAAAATAGTTTTTGTTTTCTGAAAAGTGTATTCAATAGATTGTGATAAGGTAATGAATTTTAGGAATTGTCGTGATTTTACGATGTTTTATTTATCTTTGCTGACTTTAAGTTTATATTCTGTTTCAATGAGAGCGACTACCTACCTCTTTGTGGCTAGATGCTTATAGTGGTTGTTGGTTTAGATTCTGGTTAGTTCAGGCTTAACCAAGTGTCTGTTTCATATTTTTAATTGGTAATTGTACTTCATATTTGAGATTTGCTATTGGAGTATCATAACCATTTTGTAAATACAATTCTGCAGAAACCTCTTATTGTAACAGCAACTGTCAACAACAAAATTTACAGTTCCTATTTTGCAGCATATACCCTCATTTTATGTTTCTGTCTTATACGTTCGTAATAAAATATATTCAAACACAATTCTGTATTTATATCACTATATAATTCTTTACTTTAAGACGCGATCGACATTAATATATGTTTATAATTGAAATTACGTCATAAGGCTTTAGTATTAGGCCTATTATATTTTTAAAACTGCGTTATTTATTCAAACCTTTTGTTTGTTTTTTATTAAGGAGAGAAGAATGTATAACAATATTTCAACCTTACTCTGTCCTTTATATCCATTGGTGACTCGTTTCGCTCAATACAAAGTTCATGAGAGCGGCAGGAACACAACAAACTTAGTAGTAATCAAAACATTATACATTTAAACCATTGTTCCACCAGCAATTGTTATGGTGTGAATGCATTTTCTCAGCTAGCTAAGTATGATTATAATCAATTCTACTTGTCACAAAAGGTTGCTATTAGACCCATTACAGTTTTAACAATACTTGTTTCCAAGTTATGGACGGACAGTATCAATAACCATCTAGTAAGCAGTTTTGCACGAAACTTAAATAAACAAACTTATGTATCTTATGCTTACAAAAATAATTTATAAATTGGTTTGTTTTAAATTTCGCGCAAAGCTACACTAGGGCTATTTGCGGTCGTTCCTAATTTAGTAGTGTAAGACTAGAGGGAAGAAAGCTAGTCATCATCACTCACCGCCAACTTTTAAGCTACTTTTTAAACAACGAATAGTGAGATTAACCATCACATTATAACACCCATACGTTTGGAGTGACGGGGATTCGAATTCACAACCCTCAGATTACAAGTCGAGTGCCTTTACCACCTGGACATACTGCGCCCTTTAAAAAATTGTAAATTTAAATCAGTGTTATTGATGTTATTAATTATCCTTTTTTCATGTTTACAAAAATTGAAATTCTATTTTTTATTTTATGAAAATTTTGAAGCTTAACTACATTTGTTAATTAAATCTTATTTTATTCGTAAACTGTTGTTTTTCACTTCAGTGAAGACTGAGTGGAACTTTTTTATTAATTTTTTAATATTCTTAGAATTTATTATTAAGTCAATGAACAATTTTATAAAGGATTTATATAAAGTTTTCACCAAATTAAGCTACGAAAATAGCGACATTGAATACGAGTTAGAGGTTTACACGTATTCCATACTTCTCTCATTAGAAATCATATATTGTCCTTTAAAGAAAAATACCATGAATTTGGCCTCGTGGAATGTAAAAATAATGTATAGCTGTGGAAAATTGGACAGTATCAAGATAGAAGTGGAAAGATAAAAAATCAACTTACCGGGACTGGTGCAAACATCAAACAGCAGAGAAGTTCAAATCGACCATTTCAACAATGATTTTTTAACTGCCATGTAACAATGCAAGTTTCAGGGTATTGTTACCTTCCAAAAAAACTTTAATGGTAAAGTTGAAGAATAAATAGTGGAAGACATTGTAGGTCCATATGTCATGGGAATAAGGAATGAGAAAGGCGATAGTGTAATAGAATGGGCAAAAATGTGTTTGGTAGCACTTAGTTCAGACAGCACAAATGGAGATCATGGAATTGAAAGGGCCCTTGAGGCAATGCTCAAAATCAGATCGACTTTATCTTTATAAAGAAAAAATCTAGAAATGTAATGTTGGCATTTAAATATTTAACAAGGTCTGATCGTAACATCAATCATTACCCAGTGCTCACTAAGACAAGAATAAAGTTAAAGAAAATGAGAAATACAGTAAGACGGTAAAAAAAAAGGTCAAGTTCATCCTGGCACTTGTTAAACTGAATCCAACAACCAAGGTATATTTTGGAGTAGTAGTAAAAAACAAATTCAAGATGTTAGAAGGATTAGAGAATGTTGAGAAACAATGGTAATTCTTGAAAGAATCTATGAACCAAGCAGACACAGAGACAATATCAGCAGTTCAAAGATGAAGAAAAAATGGATGACAGATGATATTTTGAATCTAATGAACAAAAGTAGAGAAATCAAGAATAATAGGTAGGAATGCAATCGATTGAATAGGGAAATATCAGAAAAATGCATTCAATCAAAGGTGAAATTATCACATTACCTGAGCCTAAAAACAGAAGAGCTTTTAATTCAAGACACAAAAAATGTACAAGAGAATTGACAAATTATGTGGAAGAAGGACATGTTTATTAATGTTGTCCATAAAAGCAAGACTTTAGAGAGGTGGTCAAAGAGTTTAATAATGGTAAAATAATTGAAAACTTTATATTTATATTCAGGAATAATTTTGAGAGTCTTCTTATTTTGCAAGAAGAAGTAAAGAGCACAACAACAAAATTAAAGCTGGACAAGATAATATTACAATCGAAATGACTGAGGTATTCAATGGGTTTGGTGTTGACTCGGTCACGTGTTTTTTAAATATGTTACATATTATACTTTATCTCTGACGAACTTCCGACTTATTATGTTGCTTATTACGACTTTAAATAGCCGGAAAATTTAAGTTTAGTTTAGAGATTAATTGAATGTTGATATGTAATGTATCATTTGTTTGTTTGTTTGTTTTGGAATTTCGCACAAAGCTACTCGAGGGCTATCTGTGCTAGCCGTCCCTAATTTAGCAGTGTAAGACTAGAGGGAAGGCAGCTAGTCATCGCCACCCACCGCCAACTCTTGGGCTACTCTTTCACCAACGAATAGTGGGATTGGTCGTCACATTATACGCCCCCACGGCTGGGAGGGCGAGCATGTTTAGCGCGACGCGGGCGCGAACCCGCGACCCTCGGATTACGAGTCACACGCCTTACGCGCTTGACCATGCCAGGCCGTAATGTATCAAATTTATAATATTTGCCAACAAAATTATACACAGACTTTTCTTTCTTAACACAAATATATTTTAATATACCAACAACAATACAGTTTACAATAACAATTATTACAAATATTGGTTTATATGCAAGAGTTTTACAAACTTACATATTATACTGAGACTTCTATCTGGTCTGGAACTGAATATTGTATCGACAGTTCACGATATGCGAATTAATTCTAGGTTGATAAACCGGCTGCTCTCTATTCTTGGCTGGTCTCACATCGTTTACAAGCTCACTTGTCTCCGACAAAGATATCTAATATCCTCTAATGCCCTCTTAATTCACTGAAGTTAAAAGGTTTATAATGTTCGAAATCTATAAACATTCCTGTTCAATTATCTGTAGCGTTCCGATTGATAAGCATTTATCACAGTTATAGCTTCCGAAGTTTATAGTATACTAACTGTAGCAAACCAACAATAATATTATGAAAACTAGCTCTTGATGCGTCGATTTATAAACTTTAGATGAGGTTCTCAAATGTTCTGTTGGCAACTCTGTAAAACATATATTTTTGATTCCTACACTCGATAATATTCAACAAATTTAGAAAACAGGCGGGACTTTCGCAATACACATTTAATAATACAAGTTATATGCATTTCCAAATATATAATAAACTGAAACAACTATTGATATTAAAATATAATATTCAATCCGTTACAAATAACATGCATGAAACAATTTGTTTGTTATTTGAATTTCTCACAAAGCTACTCGAGGGCTATCTGTGGTAGCCGTCCCTAATTTAGCAGTGTAAGACTAGAGGGAAGGCAGCTAGTCATCACCACCCACCGCAAACTCTTGGGCTACTCTTTTACCAACGAATAGTGGGATTGACCGTAATATTATAACGCTCCCCACGGCTGAAAGGACGAGCATGTTTGGAGCGACGGGGATGCGAACCCGCGACCCTCAGATTACGAGTCGCACGCATTAACCACTTGGTCATGCCGGGCCGCATGAAAGAGACCATATCCTAACATATTTATCATAATCAATTTACATAGCATTACCAAAGAAACCAAGTGTAACTGAATATGAACTACATCAAACAAGTCTTATGAGTCACCTGACAAAAATATTATTGAGAATAGTTAAGAGGGAAAGAAACAGAATAAAACCTTAAATAGTAGATGAACAATATGGATTTGTTGAAGGTAAAGGCACATCTAATGCAATTTACATCCTGAGGACCAGTATAGACTATGCAATCAAAGTACAGCAATATTTGTATCTTTGTTTCATAGATTATTTAAATATATTTGAGGAAGTGAGTCATGAAATCATAATGAAAATTCTTGAAAATATCAGTTCGATGGTAAAGATGTGATAATCATTGGAAACAAACAGCAGCCAACCGAGTTGAGAATGTGCATGGTCAGTTTCAAAAGATAAAAAGAGCATTCCGTCAAGGATAAGTGTTATTCCCTAATCTCTTTTCCTTGTAGAGTGAAATAATCATGAGAGAGGTAGAAAATATGCCAAGCATAAGTATTGGAGGTACCAATGTAAAAAAATATCAGATATGCTGATGACACAGTGTTAATAGCAGGAACGGAAAAAGACCTGCAGTCCTTACTTTACATTGTAAATAAAGAAGACGAAAATATAGGTCCCAGTCTAAACCAAGAAAACAGAAACCATAATTATATCAAAGGAAAATAAGTCTCCAAAACGCACTTTATCATTAAATGGGACCCTTTTTAATCTAATCTAGAAGTTCAAACATTTAGAGCCATGGATATATCAGATGTCAGATGTCAAAATGAAGTCAAAAACAGAATTGCACAGATTAAGACACTGAAAGATGAAAAGTATATTGACTAACAAAGGTATACCAATGGAAGATCGCAAAATAGTTCTTAGCTGCTACATCACACCAATCTTATGTACGATTTCGAATCATGAACAATAACAAAAACGAATGGATAAATAACTTAATGCAACTGAAATATGGTTTCTGCGCATAATGCTTAGAATTTTTTACACAGACCGGAAAACAAATGAAAGGTACTACAACCATCAGAAACAAAAAGAAGATTGATAACAAAAGTGCGAAGAAGACAAGCAGAATTTCTTGGTTACGTAGTGAGGAGAAAGGAAATGGAATATTTGGTAACAACTGGGAAATTTATCAGGAAAAGAAGTAGATGTAGGCAGCGAGAGAAGATCTTGGACAGTTTAATAGTATGGTTACGTAAAAGAAGGGCGACTGGAACCACAAGTGTCTGGAACCGGGAAAGGTGGGCAGACAAGATCGTCTCCGCTACAAAACAGCACGTAAGGATGATCATCTTTTCAAGTGATGTGTGGGATAATGTTGGCTTCTTATTCACCATTGATATTTAAATGTTCTTTTTTCGACATTTGTTAAATAATAATATATATATCGACACAAAATATTCTTGAAGTTTGTTACAGACGGTTAATCACATGTAAGAACAATTTGCATATGCTAATACGGTGACGTGCCACTACAGTTGCAAGTTATAGTTTCACAGGTGACATCGTCAGAGTATGTTTAATTCACATTAAATTCTAGGTTATTCAACAATTGCATACCGCTACAGGTAAATGCATGGATGGATGAAAGTCAGAAGCTGAAGAGGGCTATACCTAACTAAACGTAGTATTCTAAAAATTATTTAATTAACGTGCAGATTGAACTGGACCCCTCTGAACTTAGAATTCCGATATTAAACAATTTCGGAATAATAAGTTTATTTATTATATCCGCAATTGTGTGGCTATATAATGTGAAGAACTGAATAGTGGCCAATGGCACTGTTTCTTTACTTCACTTCATTTGTTCGGTATATTGGTTTTCCTCATAGTAACTACAAAACACTTTCACACCAAATGTATGTTTAATATAACAGCATTGTTAAACGATTTGAAGAAATTCACACAAAAGAGCGATTAAGACAGTAGTAGTTTTCTGAACAACGTCTGAACGCAATCTCAGCAACTTTTTTTTTATCCACAGAATGAAGACTCTGATAACGAAAGAGATTCCTCTAATCCAAAACAAACAAACAAACAAACAAAAAACAAGTCACTGCAATGAAACTAGAGATAAATCTCGTGGTACCATGAATAAGACAATAGGACGACGACATTTTACAAGCATACAACCACACTTAGAAAATAACAGCCGTTGTTATAAGTCGGTCGAAATCACTGAAATGACAGTTATTTCCCTCAGTAATTTACCTGTCATACTGTAGGGTGCAGCTCTAATGGACTTTTGTGCTTTAGGTTTACCTAAACATGATCGGAAAAGCTGACACCACACACACTGGAGGCTATGTGGAAAACTTGCTAAGATGTGTGGTCTAAGATTGACATCATCATTATTCTTCGTTGAAGCTTGTTACGGTGGAAATTGATTCAATGGAGAAAGTAACTTTTTAATTTTTTTTTTCCCAATAGCATCCACCAGATGGAAATAACATGAAAACGTTTTTCTTGACTAAAGCAGTATATTATAAACTTTTTAAAAGCTTGATTTCAATTGAGATAACTACTCCTATTATATCAATAATTTGTCATGTCACGTGAAAACATTATAGAATAAATTAGTATGTGTGCAAGTTTATATACAATATATTTCGTAAGTAAAAATTTATTTTAAATGGAATGTAGATTTTGCTATATAAAAACAAAATCTATAAATCAATGTTGAATCGTATTATCTTGATGAACTATATTGTGTTGTTATAAAAGAAAGCGAAAAAACTTCTATCTTTACACAATATATATTATATGTCGTATTGTTATTCTAGTGAACAAAACGTGATAACGTGTGTATTTTTTCTTATGACAAAGTCACATCGGGCTATCTGCTGAGCCCATGGAGAGGAATCGACCCCCTGATTTTAGCGTTGTAAATCCGTAGACTTACCGCTGTACTAGCGGAGGCTAAAACGTAACAGCAAAACGTGACAAATATCTGAGAAGGCTATTTAAAATTAATGTAGCTGTATTCGTTAACAAACATATTAGTGCCGAAACTAAACTTTTGGGAAAGAAATGCAAGGTGAAGTTTAATTGCTCACTTTATTAAACAAAGAAAAGATAAAACAACTACTTCGCTAAATCAGGTTGTTAGGGTGTTCGACTTTTAATCTAAGGGTCGATGGTTGGAATCCCCGTCATACCAAACATGACTACTGTTTTGATCCTAGGAGTGTTATAATGTTACGGTCAATCCCACTATTAATTGGTAGAAGTGTAATGTTCAAGAGTTGATGGTGGATGGTGGTGACTAGCTGTTAAATTAGGGAAGCTAACAGATAGTCGTAGGCCCGGCATGGCCAAGCGTGTTAAGGCGTTCAACTCATAATTTGAGGATTGCGGCTTCGAATCCCGGTCGCACCAAACATGCTTACCCTTTCGGCCGTGGGGGTGTTATAATGTGACGGTCAATCCCACTATTCGTTGGTAAAAGAGTAGCCCAAGAATTGGCGGTGGGTGGTGATGACTAGCTGCCTTCTCTCTAGTCTTACACTGCTAAATTAGGGACGGCTAGCGCAGATAGTTCTCGAGTAGCTTTGCGCGAAATTTAAAACAAAAACAAACAAACAGATAGTCGTCCTGTGGCTTTGCACAAAATTTAAAACAAAGATACAGACTACATCAGTTAAGCTTTAAGTTTATTGGTTAAAATTTATGTTCTGTAAATAAATAGTCAGTATTGAAGACCCACTGTTCTTGTGGCTAATATTTCTAATTCTCTCTCAGTTTTTAACATATGTTTTCTTCATTCATCTCAGTTTTCAATTAACATATTTCTGTTTTCATGTAATTATGAAGTCATCTTTTATAGCGTGAATAACTGCTTTATCAGTTATAAGGAGTGTTTCTATTTGTGCTTTTCTCATAGCAAAGCCATATCAGGCCATATGTTGTGTCTACCAAAGCGAATCGAACCCCTGGTTTTAGCGTTGTAAAACCGAAGACTTACCGTTGTCCCAGCGTGCGACCGATTATGTGGAAATGCTATTTCGCAGATAAATAAATAAAAAATTAATTTTGTAGGACCATGTAGTAAGTATGGATATCTTTGTTCTTAAAAACATAATTTTCTCATTTAAATTTCAAATAATAAATACATTTTTAATGTATAAAAATGAAAGGCTCATTGTGAAGCTTATTGATTAAGGATTAAACTTTTCAGTTACTAATGAATAATTTGTAATATGTAAATCAACAGTTTTTTTGTTGGCATTTTCTAATTCGAAGACTGAATGAATAACTTACAGCAATAATATGATGTTTTTCAAAGTTTATGCCCTGAATTATCTATTACTACATGTTTTTTAACGAAATTACTTTTTTCTTAAAAATACAACCATCATTTAGCAGTTTCTTTAACATTTTCCATTATTTTATTTCCTGTTGTTAGATAAATAATTAACAAACATAATTCATTCATGCCCAATTAACTCTTTTAGTAAAATTTTAAGCTGTTCCCAAACACTTCCGATTTCTTTATTGTAAGGCTGGAAAAATGCCAAAATCTCACGTCCAAGTTTCACACTATCCTCTTTGGCTTCCACGACGTACTGCAAAAGTAAAAAACAAAAATAAAAAACGTAATGAAAATACAAAATTGCAAGAATATTGTCTAAAAAGCTGAGTTCAGCCCCTTGTGAATTTTATTTTGAAATACAAAGTACAAACAATACGATAGTGGATGTATATTACACCATATAAAGATATAATTATGATTATGTTTCTCTTTGCTACATCAAGCTAAAAAAATGTTGCATTTTTAAGACTAAATTAACTGTTGGATACGCTACAACACGATATGTATTTCTTGAACTATTTATACTTTTATATTGTAGTTTTTATTCTGAATACTTTGTTGATATGATGTTAAACTGTAAATGTGTAAAGTTTCAGTTGCTTTCTGAAATCATTAAAAACTTCGAGCTTATTCCCGTGATACAATTTTAAGTAATCAAATAGCTTTTATCTTTGTTCCCATAATTTTGTGAACTTTGTTGTATTTTTCAATGTTGTGTTTCATAGAAGCAGTTTTACTTGACAATAACTCAGTAAGCCCTCCAAGAAACAAACAAATAAAAGAATTTTGTAAAGAAAGAGGTATCTGGCAAAAAATGTTTCAAAGACTTCTTGAGACATTAGTAGAATCAACAAATCTTTGGGCATTGTTGTGAAATAACGATTTACGAGCGTATTCCATAGCAGCAAATATTGTTGTCATATGGAAACTGCAACCATAAGAGACCATTTTTATGTATGGTTTAAGAATGAATAATTTTTCTTGAACCTACCTCACTTAATTTTGATTTAATCCAGATAAAATTATCTTGGACTGCTTTCAATCCATCTGTCCACGTGCTTTTCATCCAATCTGTGAGGACCAAGAAACTTTCCTTAACCTTGGGATTCAGTTGGTTTAAGTGATTTCGGAGTTTGTGCCATGCTTCATTAAGGTCCTTTGGACTATGCCCGACAAAATTTAGTATTTTATCAAGGACTACTTTAATATCCTCATTTGATATCATTTTCGTCATTTCTTTTATAACATGTAGAACCTTGAAGAAAGAGACATTAGTAAAATCATTTCGAGTTAACTTCCGAGTTAGCAGTTTCTTTGGTTAATACAACAATAAACTGGTATGAGGAGAAAAAGTATGAACTGAAGAATTATAATATCAGTTTAGGATATACAAGTCTTTGCTTCCAGATAGCACAATAAACCTAAATTACTTGTTGTTGAATTTCATGTAAAACTATTTGAAGGCTATCTAATTTAGCTGCCCTTAGTTTTAAAGTGATAAAAAATAAAGGTAGGCCAATCAATACCATTCATCATCACCTCTAGGACCACGTTTCAGCAACGATGGACTAACACATTATAATGCCCCATGACGGAAAGGGCGATCATGTTTGGTGACGAGATTCGACATAGGGACTCACGTATTGTGATTCAAGAATTCTAACCATCATGCTACGCAGGGTCGAATAAGCGAGTGATAAACTTCATGTAAGAATGACAAATTTATTACAAACAAAAAGTAATATTATATTATAAATAGTGGTGTAATTTCTACAAAAATAAAAATAAATGTTTTATTTAGAACACGTAAAAATAAATCAGGATTTAAAAGTATTACCTCATTTTTCGTGTCTATATTTTCAATATACTTCTCAAGTCTTTCAATATTGTTGTCAGTTATAATCTGTAATTAGTAAAGTTAGAAAGCAAGTAGCTAACAAACAAATAAAAATAATATAAACGAGCACTATTAGTATTAATGTTTACTTTCGAAGTTATATAATATTTTTTGCATTTGAAAAAAAATAGATTTGATCCAATCAAATTTCATGCGAGATATAAATTTTTTGGCATTATATCTTGTATTTCATTATTAAAACAATTTTTGGCACCAGTTTTCTGATATTAGAAAGTAGAAAACATACCCAAATATATATGCAAAAACGGCTGGTTTGGATTGAGAAAATTTTTATGTAAAGGAGCGAACAACGTTTCGACCTTCTTCGGTCATCGCCAGCTTCACAAAAAACGAAAGAGGTAACTGATCGATAGCTAACTACATGTTTGAAGGGGGTTGTGTAACTAGTGTAGGAATGTAGAGGGCGTGCTTAGATGTTTGATTATATTTATTAATATAGGTATAAAGGTGTTCCTTTGTATGGGTTTATTTTGGGCATGAGTTGTTGTATAAGTAAGGCTTTTTTAATTTTATGTTCGTTTCTTTATTTAGTATTTGGGTGTTTTATATGGTTATGTTGCGTTTATTTGATTTGCAGTGTTCGAAAACGTGTGAAGGTGACTTTTTGTGTTCTTTGAATTTGGTTTCCATTTTTCTACTTGTTTATCCAACATAGAAGTCGTGGCAGTTATCACATTGTATTTTATAAATAATGTTGGTGTGGTGTTTGTCAGTATAGTTTTAACACAGTATGGGCTTTCGTTTTGTACCTGGTTTTTGAATTAATTTGGTTTTTACCAGAATATTGTTTTTTTATAAGTTTTCCCAAATGTTGGTTAGTTTTTCGCTTAATTACAGTCTTGGTAAATACATAACATGAACATTCTCCAAATATGTAACATCAGTCAGCTCATTCATCAAAGACCCTTTTAATCTCAAGTCTAATCTTAATCAACTTAATTATAAAGCCTTAATGACCAGTTTCGATGTTATATCCCTCTTTACAGACGTTCCAACCACTGAAGCCTGCAAGATAGCCTTAGAACTCTATATCCGAGACCCTAACGCATCAATAGACATTCCCAGCAACCAATTAGCAACCCTCATAGAATTCACCACGATAAAGACAAACTTCATGTTCAACAACCACAACTATATACAAACAAATGGCCTAAGTGTGGGCAACCCAGTATCACCAGTTTCAGCCAATATTTTTATGACACAATTTAAAACACAAACAATTAACACAGCATTACACCCACCACTATATTGGTACAGATATGTAGACGACACGGTTGTGGGATTCACATCTACAGTACACACACTTAATTTTTTCAATCACATTAACTCTATACATCCCAACATCAACTTCATATGTGAAGAAGAAAAAAGCAATCAAATATCATTTCTTAACCTCAAAATTACAAGAACCAACACAATTTAAAACGGAAATCCACCAAAAAATCACCCATACTGGACCATACATTCCTTGGGACTCAGCACATGAAACAAAACAAAAACTCAACATACTAAGAAACCAAATAAACACAGCCATAAAACTATGTTCAACAAAATAAATTAACGACGAATTAGAGAAAATAAAACAATACTTCATCAACATCAATAAGTTTCCTCCACAAACCGTAGAAAACATTATACGCACACACCTAGACAGAAAGCAAAATCAACTAACAAAAGTAAATATATACCACGAATTAAAAAATCACGAAACCATTTACTGCTGTATACCACATATTCCCGACATCAGCAGAAGAATAACAAACATTTAGCAAAAACTAGTAACAAAATATGACATTCTAGTTAATACCAAATTTATTCAAGAACCAGGCATGCCCGGTTAGTACTTGGGAGGGTGACCACCTGGGAATACCGGGTGGTGATGACGTTTTCTTTAAAGCCCCCCGCTAGTACAGTGATATGTCTCCGGATTTACAACGCTATAATCAGGGCTTTGATTCCCCTCGGTGGGCTGAGTAGATAGCCCTTTGTGGCTTTGCTATAAGAAAAAACACACACACACACACAAAACCAGGCACAAAACTAAGGTCTATACTGTGTAAAAACTACACTGATAAACACCACACCAACATTATTTTAATTTGAATGAGAAAACTGCCACGACTTTTATATTGGAGAAACAAATAGAAAAATGGAAACCAGAATCAAAAAACACAAAAAGTCACCTTCACACGTTTTCGAACACTGCAAATCAAATAAACGCAACATCACTGAGAAAACATACTCATTTACATATATTCACACCAAAAATTTTAAATAAAAACATAATTGTACAAAAATAGTTTGAAGAAAGTTTACATATTTACATACGTTAATTTATAAATATTACCAAATGGATGGCAACAATATCCATTTTTTCGGTGTTTAGGTTTCATTACCGCTTAATCAAATATTAGTTAAAAGCACTTTTGTAATATTTGATTTTTCCCCTTAAGCTATATCTCTACGTCCGACATTAAATATAACCCTTAGGTAAATTACTAAAATATTACCCAATTGTAACATTGCAAAATGGAGATATTTTGGTTGATTTAGAAAATGTACCATTAGGCTATCAACAACGTTTAAATAAATTTAAATTCAATGTATAGATTTCTGAAATTTCACGAGTTAACTCATTACATTTAGTTAATTAAACATTTACTGATTTAAAAAAATGATTTACATTTTAACGAGGCATGCTTAGAGTTAGAGTTAGGGTTTATAAAACATAACAGTGAGCGTTCTCGTAGAATGAAAATATATTTCAAAATATTTGATATATACGACAACTTTGTCGTAACTATGTATGTAATAAACGTGTGTTACTAGAGTTAACTGCTCAATTAGTCAAAAAGTTAATTCCAATCCATCATCATAATGTATTTATTTGTTGCACTTTATCATCAGCTTAAAACTCGCCTGTTTCTTTATCATATTTACTAGAGTCTTCAGTTGAAACCGTCCGACATAATCCATTAGCTTTAGAAGACTGGGTCCACCTGAAAGGAGGCAACATTCTTGTTTAGGACAAAAATATATGGCTGAATAACATTTCTAATTGTATAGATACTACTATATTAATCTATAATAAAAAATGAACACGTTATATGATTCATGTAAACGTGATTAGATTATATTTTAATATAGTTTAATATCATTTCATTGTGAACTTTACCTTTTGTTTAGAAAACATCTTGATCACCACACTGTTATTCTCTTTTATGTGCAGGCTAAAAATTATTGGATTATATATGCATTGCCTTGCTCTTTCTACAAGTTTTGACAAATGCCTACCTAAAGCGTTCGTAATTGTTTGCACAAATTGAAAAAACAACATTCAGTAATTAGCAGTCATGACATCCCACCACATTACTGAGATCAAATAACTCTGTTAGTGTTGCAAGTATTCTTACAAAATACATTAATCTTTTATTTATTTGTTCATTTGTTTTTAATTTTTAAAACGTTTTCGAAATATTTTTCTTTATTTTGCTAATTTGTTCCAAATGTACGGATCAGTTGTGTTATTATTATCCATTGTTGTTCATTATCTAACAAAAATCAGTCTTGTATATGCATTTCTATAGCACATATCAGCAGTTAAAAATGATCCCTATGATCTCATATGTTAACTTTCAAATACACATTTTACGTAAAAAATAATTTTATAGCATTAATAAACTGACAATCTGTCTTATTAAATATCATATTATACGTTACAAAAGTACTTCAGTAAAACTAACAAATATGATATTTGTCTCCAATACAGTAGAGCGGTATGTCTCCGGATTTACAACGCTAAAATCATGGGTTCGATTCCCCTCGGTGGGCTGAGCAGATAGCCCTTTGTGGCTTTGCTATACGAAAAACACACACACGCCTCTAATACCATGTATTATTTTTTGTTTTCAGTGTTTGAAAGTCTTTTTTATATCATATTAAAATGAACAGAATCGATAATATAATAAAACGAGGATAAGGCTACATTTTGTTGTTTAAACTGCAGAAGTAAAAATGATTAATTATTTATAATTAAGGTAATTTTTCTCACTGCGTAATACAAATACCATTGCTTTCATTTTCCTTTTAAAACATTTTCTGACTTCTTACAGTTTAAGTTACTTATTTTCTGAACACTTTACCGTTCTTATGTTATATATTGGTGTAGTGGTTATTGGTTCGAATCCCTGTCACACACTCGCTAACCTCTTTAGCTATGAGATCGTTATAATGTGAAGCTGAATCAAACTTTTGATAAGTTAAAGAGCAGCCTAAGAATTGACGGTGGGTAATTTTCCCTCTAAATTTTTTCAATCCATGCTCGGAATGTTTGTTTGTTTTTGAATTTCGCGCAAAGCTACTCGAGGGCTATCTGCGCTAGCCGTCCCTAATTTTGCAGTCTAAGACTAGAGGGAAAGCAGCAAGTCATCACTACCCACCGCCAACTCTTGGGCTACTCTTTTACCAACGAATAGTGGGATTGACTGTCACATTATAACACCCCACGGCTGAAAGGGCGAGCATGATTCAAACCCGCAACCCTCGAACGTCTTAACCCATCTGGCCATGCCGGGCCTGCTCGGAATGAATTTTTCATGTGCACCAAGGCAATGAGTGGATGTGCGCTATCAATGTTTTCTTGTTATTTATTAAAAGGAAGGGTATTTTTAGACAATTGACCGTATTGTAATACTATGCAATTTTGTAATACTACCAGTTGGTTATTTTGGTTTTAAGCCTACAGAAAGTCAGTACATGTGTTGAGACTCCTCACCACTACTGAGGGTATGCGTCTCACTTAACTGGTTGTTGTGCATCTGCGCAGCTTAAAGGGAACACAGGTGGTGGATGGTGTTGACTAGCTGCCTTTTCTCTAGTTTATCATTGGTCAACTAGGGATGGCTAGTGAAGCTAGCCTTTATGTAACTTTGCGCAACCTTCAAACATTTGGTTCTTTCATTTATACTTTACGTTTTCCTGCTTTTAAAAGCCTCAATGTATTTTTAATAGTATTATTGTTTTGAATGATAAATATTAGGTCATTTTCCTAAATTTCGTCAAATTTTATAAACAATCAAATTTCATAAATTTTAGTACTCGTATTTTCTTCTGCTTAAAAAATAAGGTGGCTTATAGAGCTATCGAAGAGTACTGTGAATATATCATTAATTTTTGGTGGTACCTTATTAAATATTGGCAACTTTACAGAAAAATGACTAACATATCTTCTCGTTTACATATTAAAAAACATTTAAATTAATTTTCGATTGTTTATTTTGAAGTTAAGCACAAAATTACACTGGAGACTATTTAAGCTATGCCAACCATGGCTAGCGTTATAAGTTCGCAGACTTACTGTGTGCTAATAGGGCGCTGTCAAGAAAACAGAACAACTAATTATGCTATTAACAAGATTATAAGCTTATCATTTAATATCACTCTTACAAAAAAAACAACAGGGGTCGCTCTAAGATAGTTTATCTTTCAAGTCGTAAGATAAGTTTCTACTTTTAATTTCTTAAAAAGAAAAAAATCCCGCCTCTTATTTATCATTGGATCTCAAAAATAGCCTAGTTTATATCAAATATTCCATTTGGATTGCAATATCTTTATAAATAAATAAGAATTCTTTCAGAACACGTATCATATTAATTCTTGTTATTAGTTTTATTGTCTCTACTTATAAAACTGTTTTTTACAGTGCAGTTTAAATCTTAAATTTGTTATCTTACCAGTTTTAGCATCATATAGCATTTGTCTTGAATAGTTTTTTGCTTTTTGTTTCACCAGATTAACTATTTCTTCTTTAGACTTTCCTTGTTCTTGAAGCTCGGTAATTTTTAGTTTCAGCTTCTCCACCTATCAGAAATTATAAAAAGAGAAAAATCAAAGTAGAACTTCGTAGAAAAAACACATATCTGAACAATTGCTATTAAATCTACAGATAAAATCTTATATAAACTATAAAATTATCAGATAGATAAATGCGAACATAGATTGGCGTATCCAGTCTGTAAACATAGATAAATGGAAATTTATAATTAGGTTCTTTGGATTTAACTTCCACGGAAATTAGACATATTAATATTTTGTTCTATATTACGTCGGCTGATAAATCACAGAAGTTGTTGTACATTCACAATAATTTTGTTTTAAAAAATAAAATGTTGTAAAATATAATTTTTTATTTCCTTAATATATTATCGTGGGATGAATTTAGTTTACTAAATGATATACACTTACGTCACCTTTTGAAAACAGGAAGTATGTCTTTAATTTGTTTATATGTTTGTTATTGAGCACAAAACAGTATTATGAGCTATCTGTCCTATATCCGCCACAGGGATATAACCTCGATATTTAGTGTTATAAGTCCAAAATAACCACTGAGCAACTAGGAAGCAGTGCTTTTCCGAATCTAATATGTTACGTGATTTCAATCCTAAGACTTACCAACTAATATTCATAGCGTATATGTTAGTATCTACGTATATAACCAAAACTCCTGTACCATCTATTGAATAATAACGAAAACAGAAATCCATAAAAATTTCAAACTTTAGGTATTCAAAATTCAGACAATTAGAAAACTAACTGTTGTATGAGCAACAATTATTTCTATGTAAAAGAACACGATTCCAAATAAAAATACTGTCTTCTTAACAGGAACATGACTTTCGAGAGAAGTACACATTAGGATAGATTTGGTTGTATTTCACTGATGTAAGTTTTTAAATGTAGGATTAAGAAACTGGAGTTCTTAAAAATAATTATATTTTCAAGAAACGGTATGACTTCAAATATATAAAAAAACATTACACTTTAATACTAAGATTAATAAGTACTAGCACAAACAGTCGCTTGTAGGGCAGCCTTTTCGCTTGTTTTATTTAACAGAAGTAAATTCGGTTGAAAGACACTAAAGTGGAAAATTCATGCTCAATAAATGGTAAATATATTCATGTTTTAAACTTTATATTAATATATTAAAGATGTTCACACATAAACCAAATATATCGTACTTTTTCATGTATGGTTTTGACCATGGCTCTTGCATGGTCAGTTTCACTTTTGATCCGCTTGACCACTTTCTGTAGTGTCTCCTTAAAAGCTGTGATAAGCACTTTCCTCACTTTTTTATCTACACTAAAGAAACGACAAAAAACACAAAATTATACTGATTTTTATATCTATCTTTTGAAGTAAACTGTTTTGAAAATAACCCAGTGCGTAATTTTCCACTCCACCTGGTGGTGTGTTAGCATGCGGTTGCTCAATAAAATCTTGATCTATCCGTTTTACTAACTAAAAGATTATCAACTCTTCTCAATCACATTCAAATGAACTCGAATTCGGTAATTATTTACTAGTATCAAAATTTCTAGTATAAGAAAATAATATTTTCTTTTATTTGACATTTGAAAACGATTTTGTTTTCGAATTTAACAAAAAGATACGTGAGAGCCATTTGTGCTAGCCGTCCCTAATTTAGCAGTGCAAGGCTAGAGGAAAGATAGCTGGTAATCGTCACCCACCGCCAGCTATTGGGCTACTATTTTATCAAAGAATAGTAGAATTGACCGACCATTATAACACCCCTACGGTTATAGGAGCAAGAATGTTTGGTGTGTAGTAAATTTGAACCTGCGACCCTCAAATTACGTGTCGAACGACCTAATCACCTAACCATGCCAAACCTTCAAGAACGAGTGCCTCTTCGTAAATGGCCCGGCATGGCCAGGTGGTTAAGACACTCGACTCGTAATCTGAGGCTCGCATGTTCAAATCTACTACACACCAAACATTCTTGCCCTTTCAGCCGTGGGGACGTTATGATGTGACGGTCAATCTCACTATTCGTTGGTAAAAGAGTAGCCTAAGCGTTGGCGGTAGGTTGTGGTGACTAGCTGCCTTCTCTCTAGTGTTACACTGCAAAATTAGGGACGGCTAGCATAGATAACCCTCGTGTAGCTTTGTGCGAAATTCAAAAACAGACAAATCTTCGTAAGTTTTAATATTTAAACACAAAGCAATTTTAGAAATGTTACAAGTAGTACCGCATGACGTTTTTGATAAAAATGGTAAAAAGTAGTGTTTAAAATGAGCTTACGAAGTGTAAAATTTCGTCCACACGTTGTAGTTGTAGGTTTAATGGACAAATATATGACAGCATGTTCAATACAGTTTTTTTAAGTATTTCCAGTATATGAAAAGTATTTCAAGTTTTCCACGCATTAGTTATTAATTTTGATATCAAATGTTTCACAGGGAGGGGTAGTCACAAATTTGATTAAGTTGTCATAATTCTAGCGATCAGGAATGACGTATATTTGGTATCAAAGTTAATCATTAATACGTGGAAAAATTAGAATGTTTTTCATATGCTGGAAATACTTACAGAACTATATGCTTTATTCAAATAATTTAAGTCACTTTCTTATTAAAGAGTGTACAAAACCTAACAGAGTTTTGTTTGTTTTTGTTTGCACTCTGTCCACCACGAGAAATTGAAACCAGGATTTTGACCTTATAAATCCGTGGTTTATCGCTAACCCACTAAAAGATCTTACGGGTAGATATAATATCCATCTCTCACTGATAAAATTTTACACTAAAACTGAGATTTTCTATATACACATGCATCATAGAAATTGGACAAGAAATTGTCGTAAAAAATGCAGTGGAACATTACTGCAATACAAGGACTCCTTTGTAACATTAGCATAGTTCTAGACATGTTCTACAATAATTTATGGTGAAAGCTGGAGCACAGTTTTTATCACTGAATACGAGAAAATCATCGACACATAAGGAATATTCAACAAAATTATCACTGACGTAATAAAGGTAGAAAATTTACAAATTAATTTATCGAACGTTAAACAATTTCAAGGAAGTAGATTGCAAATTCTAAATTTCTCGAATCTGGCTTTCCGTTTCCGAAATCCTGGATCCGCCCCTAATATCTACCGGATATTTATATACACTGACATGACATATGAGTGAGCTTTTTTCTGTTACGACTACACCAACGTCTTTGCCTTTTAACAATTATAAACCGTAATTTGTTCATAAAGATAAAGCCATTAGCCTGTAAATTAAATTATTGTAAATCTTGACTAACAAGTTATATCTTGTAATGTTTTAGAATCATGAATAATATATACCTATGTGCTCGTTTTTGTTTGTACTAATTAAGACTCATACTTACTTTTTAAGTTCTTGTGAGTTTGGCATCGTCATTATTTGTTGCAACTTGCCTGCTCTAGCCATGCCTTTTTGTAACATTTGAATCGTTGATTCCACATTTTTATCAATAT
Source organism: Tachypleus tridentatus (assembly GCF_004210375.1). Lineage (NCBI taxonomy): Eukaryota > Metazoa > Arthropoda > Merostomata > Xiphosura > Limulidae > Tachypleus > Tachypleus tridentatus. The sequence goes on along the minus strand of NC_134832.1, from coordinate 13,859,854 downwards.
CTTGAACAACAGAAATATGTTAAATAAAATAAACAGACATCTCAAGGCTGAATATAATAGAATAAAATAAAACTACTGATCAAAGATAGCTATACAGAACATGAACAGACGAACACATAAGCTATTAAATAGAAAGATGTATACATATAAATAGAAACCAGAAAATCATACAGTTCACTATAAATTAAAGAAGGCTTAGCAATGATCCATTTAAAGATCTTATTGATAAATATAATATCCTTCTCTCACTGACAAAATTTTAGACTTAAACTGGAATTTTCTGTATACACGCGCATCACCCAAATGGGACATAAATTATCATAAGTGGTTTAGGCACTCGACTCGCAATATGCTGGTTGAGGGTTTGAATCTCCGTCGCCCTTATAGCCGTAAGGGTTTTATAATATGAGGGTCAATCACATTATTCATTAGTACCAGAGTAACCATAGAGTTAATAGTCGGTGTGTTGACTATATGTTTTCTCATTAGTATTTCACTGCTAAATTAGGGACGGCTGTCTGGAGAGGAGTTGGTCGCCATCCAAAAATCACCGATGATGTATAAGCATTTAAAGTGTCTTAACGATCATTAGAGGCTTCAGGATTCATAAAAAAAATTAAAGATTCAGTTTAGTTCAACAAACAAAACTACAAGGTTGGTAAAAATCAAACAGGTAGATTTAGGCTGATAGACAGACCGTTACATATAAGGATAGGTCGATAATGAATGCAAATACATCATCTACGTTAAATGCATTTTGTATACTTAAACGAGTAAAGTGGGCATAAAATGCACAAAAATGGGACTACTTACTGTATTCATGATTAATTGCACTTCATAAGAAGGTTGTTCAGGTCCGTTCATTATGGTCAGTCTGAAGAACATGGCTTGAATTTTATTGTAACAATTTGCTTCGAAGGTCGACAAGACGTTAGACCATTGACATTTTTTTTCTATAAACCTTCCACTACATACAACGTCGGCTTTCAAGATAACGTTTAAGTACACATGCACAGACACATACATCTACTACAGCTGTATCAGGATCCCTGACGTATTTGTGTTCCAATGAGTTTGTTTTGTGTCTCTAGTCCTTTCGGTTGTCTTACGGTAAAGCTTTCAGTGATTTTAACGTGTGTCTTGTAGCTTGTGAGCTATCGTCTACGTTATGTTCTGCTGAGCGAGTTTTTCAATTCTATGGAAAATATAGAAGGTTTGGTTTGTTTAAAATTACACGCGAAACTACGTAATGGAAGCCAGCTAGTCATCGCCATTCACTGCTAACTCTTGGGCTACTCTTTTCTCAAAGAATAATGAGATTGACAGTAACGTTATAATGTGCCAACGGTTGAAAAAGCAAGCACATTTGACGGGTCGGGGGTTCGAACCCCAGATTGCAAGTTCAGCTCCCTAATCACCTGGCTATGCTCGGCCATATAAAAAAGTAACCTTATTCAAAATATCGCGTTCTCTGACTTTGAATAGTTTAACAATCTAAATCACAAATCAAATTTAAGTGTAAAATATTTCTTTAAAGGGATAGAACATTTAAAATTTACGATTATAAATGAAATACATCTTTAAAAGGGCTTCTTGACTGAAGGCTAGAGATAAAAGGTATTTAAAAGTTTTCAGCACAGAAAATAAAGTGTTGAAAATGGATATAAAGTTCTTACAAAGGGATTTATATTAAAAACTAAAACGTTCACAAGTTAATATTAGAATTAGACAGATATTGACTATTCTGCTTGATAACCTGTTAAAAACTTATTTTCTTAACTTGTGTTTGTTTTGAATTTCGCGCAAAGCTATACTAGTGTTATCTGCGCAAGCCTTCTCTAATTTAGCAGTGTAAGACAAGAGGGAAGGCAGCTGGTCATCACCAACCACCGCCAACTCTTGGGCTACTCTTTTACCAACGAATAGTGGGACCAACCATCACATTATAACGCTCCCACTGGTGAAAGGGCGAGCATGTTTGGTGTGAATCCGCGGATTACGAGTCAAGCGCCTTAACCACCTGGCCATGCCTAGCCTTTTTCACTTATATCATGATTGAAAACTTAAAGAAAGGTATGAAATACATATTTCCTTGTGGTAGATATATATATATGTTGATATCATATCTAAAGAACATGAAATTTAACGATTTACATATATAAATTATCATAATATTATGGAGTTAAGTTTCAAAATATTAAATAATATTATTCCACTTAAAAATTAAAAAACAACTTTTAAGAGTAAAATTCAAATATTACAAAAACAACTTCACTGAAACACTTACCATTAACAAGATCAGCCGAAGCCAGACCAACAAAAAGAATCGCTATCAAAGGAACTATTTTCATAATGTTTCTGTAATGAGAAATGGTTGAAACAAATATAGCTGGTAAGCCTCGCTGGAGTTACTTTTCTTCATCTCCATACACCTGTTTAATTCTCAGTGAACAACTGATAAAAGACCTTCAATAAGACTTTTATCTGTTAGTATGAGAAAAACATTTTTTTCTGACAGATGATATACGAACATTATCATCATGGTTTATTACGCCAACCGGAATTGTGTAATCCAGTATAAAGATGTAACGAAAGTAGTAATTGGAATTTAAAAGGCATATACATTTTTTTTTATCGTTTACGTTGTACGACAATGTATATTTCCTTCCTTAAGTACTTGAGCATAATGACATCCGGAAACCTTTGTGATATTAATGTTAATTTCAAACCAGAGTAACCTATGTACAAATATCGCAACTACACATGTATACTTATTAACTAGTTGTATTTCCACAGGGTTCTCGAAAGTGTTCTATTTCAAGATAAATAAAATCAATATTAAGTGTGACAAATATTTTTATTTATTGCTGTGTTGTAACACACAGAGTGTGTAATTCTTCTCGTGATTCATGGCATTCCCATGTTCTACAAATTGCAACGTTATGCGTACCTTATGTGACGTCAATCTAGTGTTAACTCATTAACTTGCAGATAACACACACGTGTATAGTGGAGCGAGTGGTTAAAACAAGCGAGCCCTCCAGGCAGCCTTAAGTCCACTTTGAGGGACACATGTATAGTTATTTAAATATAATGTTCAAACTACAGCATTTAAAAAAACATTCAAACTATATTCCTAATACGAATAATAAACAAATTAGGTAATACGTAAGGATTAACGACATTTTCAGCCGTAAACCAATAATATTTTACGATGTTCGGCCAGTTTAGGAGATTTAGTCATCCTAAATTCATATTCAAGCTAAATGCAGAAGAATTAATGAGGAAAAGTTATAGACATAAAATTAAATTAGATTATTAAATCTTCTATTTAACGAGTGTGTGTCCGCACTCGTTAAAAGTTTCATATGGTTAGGGCAATCTACAAATACAAACTACTAAAAAGAGATAATGGTATACTTGGCTCGGGCAGATTAAGATAATAAAATCGGTATTAAGTTTTTCGGACTTTGGTAGAATTATCACTTTCAAGTAAGTTGGCTGATTGAAGATAAGCACAAAGCTACACAATGGGCTATCTGTGCTCTACCTGCTACAAGTATCGAAACCCGATTTCTAGCGTTGTAAGTCTGCAGATATACTGCTAGGCCACTGAGGAGAGGTTTTCTTTCAAATAAGACGTACCCCACTTTGGTAAAAATTATACATGGGTCGGCCGTAACTCTATAAGAGGTACTAACATGCGTACTTTATCCTATTTGTAGCGAGAAGGTTAATAATGTTAGGCTTGTCCTAAATCCATAAAGTGAGTTAAAAATATAATAAAGGATAATAATAGTAACATAATTTAAAATTAGTTATAACAGATATAACAACTAATGAAGTAATTAAGTAAGACTTATTAACCTCGTTGCTGACAATGGTGCCCTGTAATTAAAGATCGATCGGAAATATAGTCCAATCCAATAACTAATTGCAACAGAAATTAATTATGCTGTTTTATATTCTTACACGTACCTTAGAAAATATGAAAAATTTGAGAAATCTAAGTGGCAGAACATGATTAATAATACATTTTTATTAGTGAATTTTAAATATTTATCAATGTACATATATGTAAAAAAATCACTGTCATTAAATCACTCTTTTAAAGATGAAAATTGTTTTAATATCCGCATTGATACAGGTATACTTGAAATAATCATAATTTATTTCCCCCCGTTATCTATTCCATCTCTCACGATACGACTCAGATAGTGAAGCGAAAATGGAGCTAATATTATGTTCATGATAAACTACAAGTTTGACATCTCTATATTATGTCAAGTAAAATCAAGGACTTCAAAATTATATTCACAAAGCAAAATGGATTATTTTCAGAAACATTCAATGGCATATTCTCATTTGTGTTTTACATAAATGCAGGTCATTGATTAACTAGTGTATAGTTCGATGCTAGATTTACACACATTAATTGTTACAATCGTCGTCTGAAGACCACGCTTCATTCAATATACTGCTAATTTCAAACTGTGTGTCATTGGCACAACTTATATTTCTACATTCTTCACGTGCCAGGAAACATTCCAGCCATGTTTCCTACAACTACATCTCACTGAAACACAGCAGATTTTGTACTTAAGGAGGGCAGGTGATGTGGGAAGAAAGTTTGGCTCTGTGGGTACTAGACTAGACTTCCATATACAAGATTCCATAATCAGCTTAATGGGCTCGATTCATCTTCCTTCCCATTCATTGCTGCACTTGATAATATACGTGGAAGCTGTAGTAGCATGTGGCTATTTCAGTTGGAGGTAGGTTCTGAGGATAGACGACAGTGGTGTTTGTAGTTTTAGCAAAACCTCTGGAGCCAAAGATACCTTATTTCATATCTTGGTTTACCGTCTCAACAGGAACACATCTGCAAGTTGCCTAAAATGTTCATCACTCTTATACTTGTTTAGTTCTATGCCTTATCCAAGATCATACATTAGTGATGTAGTATTATATTCCAAGAGTATATGAGTGAAGAGAATGTACTTGCACATCTCTCTATCAAGTTTTTCTTTGACTGCTTTAATTTTCCAAAATTCTGATCTTGTTCTTAGCATTTTGCTTTTACTCTGAGCTGAAGAATAGTTCACATCTCTTGAGATGTGCACAGTGACAGAACAACATCGCGAGATTCTTACTTTCACTAACAAGCATTGTGCTGACTGAGGATATTTACTTTACTGCCTTCTGAATTATTATAAGATCAGCGTCCTGCTTTACATGATACATCTTGCATTCATAGCTTTGCATTGAAAAATTGATAAACCTTTGCTTGTTTTTACGTTCAACAGGAACTGTATCCTTTTTTATTTGAATATTGTATCTCCTGTAAAATTTACTGTGAGTTCAATGAGTACCATTTATATGTAGTATCTTTGGTGGATGAACCTTTCTCTTATTTATCGAACACAATAATTGCTGTCTAATAATTTATACTGATAGTTAGTATAAAACCTGCTAATGGCACCTTAAATTATTGCACATCGTCAAAGAAACTGCTGCGAAAATGAGTCTCATCCATAATGCATTGAACATTCGGTGATGATTCATCTGTTTCTGTGGTGTTAACAAACCACATTGTATCTGATAATGATAGCGTGTTGAGTTTTTTTGTCAAAAATAGAGTTGGAGGATAAATACACAATTTCTATCTCAAAATAGCCTCTCTCTTCCTCTTTCTTGTACTGTGCAGAAACAATATAACACTGAAACAAAAGCCAAGGATCAATTTCTGTTTCTCTATTCATCTTCAAGGAAATTCTGGTGATTAGAGTCTCTGACTGATAATTTGTCTGCACTCAGTTACATCATATTTTGTCATTAATTCTAAGATTTTAAGCAAAGTTTATTTGGGCCACTACACATTAAGAACAACATATTCTATTACTATGAAGAGCTAGATCAGCACTAAAGGGATTCCTTTATTGGAAAAAGACAAGGAGCTTCTTTACGCTTTACCTATCCATTTCAATATGTGTGTTGTCTTTGTGCTGCTTACGTGTGGTGTATGACACTTTACTAGATTTTTGCAATGTATTATTGACTTCTGCAAATGATGACATTGACAACAAATACAAGCAGAAGTACTTTGCATAGAAGTTGTAACCAGAAGCTACAAACTATAACAAATCTCATACAAATGCTGTAGGTGAAGTTTCCAATATCCTTTGCTTCCTTTATACTAAACTTTAATATGTTGTTGTAATATGTTGAGAAATCCATGTCCCAAAACCACAGTCTTGCTGTCCTCAAACTTTCGTTGATACTTTTTTTTTCTGCGAGTTTTTCTTTGTGTTCTTTAAAACAGAGGCCTGGTTAACGTCTTCAACCTATTGCAAATCATCATTTGCTACATAGGTATCCTCAGTAAAAACTGCAGATTTTACTTTACTAGACCTACTTGAGGCTTACCACTAAATCGGTTTTTAATTCCACTCTCTCTGGCAAATCCCAAACCATGAAGTTTGTCCTTTAATCCTCTTCATTCTCATACACATTATTTAGAGATGTTTAGAAAGGGATGGTGTTGAACAGCTCTGACAAAATTTATGTAATAAGTGTGGTGTCTTACGGTAGGTGCTAATGCCTTACTATCCGTTATATCTCCTGCAGAATTTGTAACATATACGACTTTCAGCATCTTCCCAATTCCTGATTCGGCGATAATATAGTTAATGCAACCAAGGGAGCTCATCTCAACAAAAACAACCTAGTAAGAACACAAGATTTTGAAAATCGCTATCTTGTGGTTCACCTTCTATAATCATCTGGGCCTTCCACCAGATCGTCTGATCAAAGGTAGTGATCTTCAGTGTAGAGTAGATACAGGACATGCCACTTGGATTCATGTCTAGTGCAGGCATGAAGACAACGGACGGATTTCCAGTATGATATTCATCATGCAACATTTCTTCTATTAATAATTCGTTGGTTTAAATTTCTCAACAAGTGGGTTTCTCGACATCACTGATTATTATTTCATCACGGCGATTGTACGAGAAGTGTAAGTTTTTGTGTTTTTCTCAGTGTATTTGTACTTACCTGTTACCATTATGTCTGAACTAGCACACCGTACACCACTATTAACAGTACACGCTCACACGATCGTTAAGAAACTAAGAAATTTCTAGTGAAATTAAAAATATTAATAGAAGAAATGACATTTATTTTATTCAACAATGCATTAAAGAACAACTAACCCCTAATTTTGTAAAGGTAAAACTTTCAAAAAATTTTAATAAATACACAAACACTATCTAAAATTTACAGAAAAAACTACTTAAAGCCATGTTGAACACGAAATACAAAGAACTACATGACTTACAAAAAAAAAAAAAAGAACCTACACCATCAACTGGCATGCTGCATTAAACCAAAGATTTACGAACTTATACAATGAAACATAAACCAAATCAACACTAAAAATGACAGAGACAAAGAGATCTGCCACAACAAAAAACTAGAAAAACTAAGATGCAAACAACAAAAACGACAACATGACAAACCCTTGACTAACCTCATAATTAACAGATCCAACCGACAACTGAACACAGACGAGATACATCTACTTAACCATGGACTCACTTTGCAATAGCACCAAGGTACATTCCAACCTCAGAAATCAAAACATGTTTAGAAGATCTAGCCAGGAGACTTGTGATACTTTCTATAGAAAACAAAAACAAGAAAACAACCAAAAACAACCAACAGAAAGAAGACAACTTAGACAATTTTATTGGCATTCAACAACCAAACTTCCCAGGAAAAATCAAATTTTTATATTTTCCAGAAACACCTAAAAACAACATTTTAAACGATTTTTTTAAAGAATTTTCTCAAAACCATCAACATAATTTCACAAAACAGAAAACTAAAAAACAATCCTACAAAAAGAGACATTAATTCCATTAAAAACCTAAAACAAGACAAAAACATAAAAATTCTAAAAGCAGATAAAGGTAACGCTATAGTCATAATGAACACGAATGAATACATCCATAAAATGAATAACATCTTATCAGACACGAACAAATTTAAACCAATACGCACAAATCCAACAAAGACACACGAGACGCAACTGAACAAATTACTACTACAAATGAAAAAAGCCAACACAATTTCACAAACACTTTATTCCTACCTACGTAAAACCGACTCACGCACACCGCAAATATACGGCATCCCCAAAACCTCATAAACCAGATTCTCCATTACGACCAATAATGTCCACATATGAATCGTTTAATTACAATCTTGGTAAATACATAACATGAACATTCTCCAAATATGTAACATCAGTCAGCTCATTCATCAAAGACCATTTTAATTTCAAGTCTAATCTAAGTCAACTTAATCATAAAGCCTTAATGGCCAGTTTCGATGTTATATCCCTCTTTACAGAAGTTCCAACCACTGAAGCCTGCAAGATAGCCTTAGAACTCTATATCCGAGACCCTAACGCATCAATAGACATTCCCAGCAACCAATTAGCAACCCTCATAGAATTCACCACGATAAAGACAAACTTCATGTTCAACAACCACAACTATATACAAACAAATGGCCTAAGCGTGGGCAACCCAGTATCACCAGTTCTAGCCAATATTTTTATGACACAAGTTGAAACACAAGCAATTAACACAGCATTGCATCCACCACTATACTGGTACAGATATGTGGATGACACGGTTGCGGGATTCAAATCTACAGAACACATACTTAATTTTTTCAATCGCATTAACTCTATACATCCCAACATTAACTTCACATGTGAACAGGAAGAAAGCAATCAAATATCATTTCTTAACCTCAAAATTACGAGAACTGACACACAATTCAAAACAGAAATCCACCGAAAAATCACCCATACTGGACTATACATTCCTTGAGACTCAGCACATGAAACAAAACAAAAACTCAACATACTAAGAAACCAAATAAACACAGCCATAAAACTATGCTCACCAGATAAAATTAACGATGAATTAGACAAAATAAAACAATACTTCATCAACATCAATAAGTTTCCTCCACAAACCGTAGAAAACATTATACGCACACACCTAGACAGAAAGCAAAATCAACCAACTAAAGTAAATACAGCTCACGAATAAAAAAATCACGAAACCATATTCTGCTGTATACCATATATTCCTGACATCAGCAAACAAATAACCAATATTTGGCAAAAATTAGTAACAAAATATGACATTCCAGTTAATACCAAATTTATTCAAAAACCAGGCACAAAACTGAGGTCTATACTATGTAAAAACTACAATGACAAACACCACACCAACATTATTTATAAAATACAATGTAATAACTACCACGACTTCTATACTGGAGAAACAAGTAGAAAAATGGAAACCAGATTCAAAGAACATAAAAAGTCACCTTCACACGTTTTCGAACACTGCAAGTCAAATAAACACAACATAACCATAGAAAACACTCAAATACTAAATAAAGAAACAAACATAAACAAACGCAAAATTAAAGAAGCCTTACTTATACAACAACTTAAACCCAAAATAAACCAATATAAAGGAACGCCTTTATACCTATATTAATATAATAAAATAAATAAAATTATATATTCAAACATCTAATACCGCCCTCTACATCTCGACACACAGTTACACAACCCCTTTCAAACATGTGGTCAGCTTCCGGTCAGTCACCTCTTTCTTTGTGAACCTGACGATGACCGAACAAGGTCGAAACGTTGTTCGCTCTTCTATGTAAAACATTTTCTCAACCCAAACGAGCCGTTTTTGCATATAAATTTCTCAACAAGTGGGTTTCTCGACATCATTGATTATTATTTCATCACGGCGATTGTACGAGAAGTGTAAGTCTTTGTGTTTTTCTCAGTGTATTTGTACTTACCTGTTATCATTATGTCTGAACTAACATACCGTACACCACTATTAACAGTACACGCTTACACGATCGTTAAGAAACAAAGAAATTTCTAGTGAAATTAAAAATATTAATAGAAGAAATGACATTTATTTTATTCAACAATGCAGAAAAGAACAACTAACCCCTAATTTTGTAAAGGTAAAACTTTCAAAAAATTTTAATACATACACAAACATTATCCAAAATTTACAGAAAAAACTACTTAAAGCCATGTTGAACACAAAATACAAAGAACTACATGACTTACAAAAACAAAAAATGAACCTAGACCATCAACTAGCATACTGCATTAAACCAGAGATTTACGGACTTATACAACGAAATATAAACCAAATCAATACTAAGAACGACAGAGACAAAAAGATCTGCCACAACAAAAAACTAGAAAAACTAAGATGCAAACAACAGAAAAGACACCAAAACAACAAACCGTTGACTAACCTCATAATTATCAGATCCGACCGTCAATTAAACACAGACGAGATACATCTACTTAACAAAGGACTCAACTTCGCAATAGCACCTAGGTACATTCCAACCATAGAAATCAAAACATGTTTAGAAGACCTGGCCAGGAGACTTCTGATACTTTCTACAGAGAAGAAAAGCAAGGAAACAACCAACAGAAAGAAGACAACTTAGATAATTTTATTGACATCCAACAGCCAAACTTCCCAGGTAAAATTACAAATTTATATTTTCCAGAAACACCTAAAAACAACATCTTAAACGATTTTTTTAAAGAATTTTCTCACAAAACCATCAACATAATTTCACAAAACAGAAAACTAAAAAACAATCTTACAAAAAGAGACATTAATTCCATTAAAAACCCAAAACAAGACAAAAACATAAAAATTCTAAAAGCAGATAAAGGTAACGCTATAGTCATAATGAACACGAATGAATTCATCCAAAGAATGAAGAACATCCTATCAGACACTAACAAATTTAAACCAATACACACAAATCTAACAAAGACACATGAATCGCAACTAAACAAAATACTACTAAAAATTAAAAAAGCCAACACAATTTCACAAACACTTTATTCCTACCTACGCAAAACTGACTCGCACACACCACAAATATACGGCATCCCCAAATTTCATAAACCAGATTGTCCATTACCAACAATAATGTCCACATATGAATCGTTTAATTACAATCTTGGTAAATACATAGCTTGGGCTTTCTCCAAATACGTAACATCAGCTAGCTCATTCATCAAAGACTCTCTTAATTTCAAGTATAATCTAAATCAACTTAATCACAAAGCCTTAATGGACAGTTTCTATGTTAAATCCCTTAGAGAAGTTCCAACCACTGAAGCCTGCAAGATAGCCTTAGAACTCTATATCTGAGACCCTAACCCATCAATAGACATTCCCAGCAACCAATTAGCAACCCTCATAGAATTCACTACGATGAAGACAAACTTCATGTTCAACAACCATAACTATATACAAACAAATGGCCTAAGCATGGGCAACCCAGTATCACCAGTTCTAGCCAATATTTTTATGACACAAATTGAAACACAAGCAATTTATAGAGCATTACATCCGCCACTATACTGGTACAGATATGTAAATGACACGATTGCGGGATTCAGATCTACAGAACACATACTTAATTTTTTTCAATCACATTAACTCTATACATCCCAACATTAACTTCAAATGTGAACAGGAAGAAAGCAATCAAATATCATTTCTTAACTTCAAAATTACAAGAATCGATACACAATTTAAAACGGAAATCCACCAAAAACTCACCCATACTGGACCATACATTCCTTGGGTCTCAGCACATGAAACAAAACAAAAATTCAATATACTAAGAAACCAAATAAACACAGCCATAAAATTATGCTCACCAGATAAAATTAACGATGAATTAGACAAAATAAAACAATACTTCATCAACATCAATAAGTTTCCTCCACAAACCGTAGAAAACATTATACGCACATACCTAGACAGAAAGCAAAATCAACCAACAAAAGTAAATATATCTCACGAATCAAAAAATCACGAAACCATATACTGCTGTATACCATATATTCCTGACATCAGCAGAAAAATAACCAACATTTGGCAAAATCTAGCAACAAAATACGACATTCCAGTTAATACCAAATTTATTCAAAAATCAGGCACAAAACTGAGGTATATACTATGTAAAAACTACACTGACAAACACCACACCAACATTATTTATAAAATACAATGTAATAACTGCCACGACTTCTATATTGGAGAAACAAGTAGAAAAATGGAAACCAGATTCAAAGAACATAAAAAGTCACCTTCACACGTTTTCGAACACTGCAAGTCAAATAAACACAACATAACCATAGAAAACACTCAAATACTAAATAAAGAAACAAACATAAACAAACGCAAAATTAAAGAAGCCTTACTTATACAACAACTTAAACCCAAAATAAACGAATATAAAGGAACGCCTTTATACCTATATTAATATAATAAAATAAATAAAATTATACATTCAAACATCTAATACCGCTTTCTACATTTCGACACATAGTTACACAACCCCTTTCAAACATGTGGTCAGCTTCGGGTCAGTTACCTCTTTCTTTGTGAACCTGACGATGACCGAAGAAGGTCGAAACGTTGTTCGCTCTTCTATGTAAAATATTTTCTCAACCCAAACGAGCTGTTTTTGCATATAAATTACAAGATTATGTTGGAAGTGCTTAAGGTCAAAGAAGGCGGTAAACATGTTTTCCATGAAATTGTATTGTTACGGTAAATATTAAAATATAAACACTAAAAAATAACTTGATCGTGATTAATACTTTCTTAGTAACAGTTTATTTTGGAAGGCACAAATAGCAACTTAAAATACCTTGTACATTGACAAATGATATCTTTTAAGCTATATCTGATCGAGACTCGATTACGTAAACAAACAAAACTACATATTCAACTTTAAAAGTATAAATTATTATCTGACAAAAGTTTTTAAATAAAAAATAATTGGAAATAAGTACTGTTTATTTGAAAAGTCAGAATTTAAAACGTAATAACAATTTGAAACTTAGTGTCTTGAAACTAGACTAATAAGTTTGACGTGGTTTTTAAGCTTTCTCTTGAAAAATCATTTAATGATCATCAAGTGAAATCCATTGAGAAGCAAGTTAGTTGTAGTGGTAGATCAATGATTATTTTACTTCTAGTATTTTTCAGATTTGAAATGTTTATTTAAGAATATATAAATATGTTTTTTCTTTGACTTATGGACTAAAATTTCAATTTGAAGGAAAAAATAACAAAAAGTAAGGAAATATTTCACAAATTCTAAGTAAATAACTGAAGTTTAGTGTGTTTGAACTTTATTCATTCCACTTAAAATATTACTTGGCCACGGCTAAAAGAGCAGACATGTTTGGTGGGAAAGGGATTCAAGCCCACGCCCCACAAATTGCGATTCGAGGGCTATAATCAAATGACCATGTCAGGCCTAGCTTGATGTCTTTCATGAAAAGATAATTAGCTTTGGATAATGCGTTATTAAATCCTAAATGTTTAATTAAGCATGTACAAATTTTATCCTTTATAATTAGTTCGCGTACCTATTCAATGCACCTGGAGGATACAGAGACCTCCCGAGTTGACGTAGGGTGGTTAGGATCAATAAAATAATATGGGGAGCATATAAAGCCCTGAAGGTGACACAGATGCTTAGATCTGAACGTTGATCAAGCTGTGTCACTCGTCATAGAATCGTGAGGTCTACCCAACTTTCACAGTTTTTGTTTATACTTGATAGGAATTTTCTCTTAAAGTATCTCAGCAGACAGCTACGAAACTGTTAAGAATGCTAAATAGCTTCGGCTTCTCTTTATCCCATGCTTGGCATAGTCAGATGTTTGAGGCACTCGACTCGTAATCTGAGAATCGCGAGTTCGAATCCCTGTCACATCAAACGTTCACCCTTTCAGCCGTGGGGCGTTATAATGTGATGGTCAATCCCGCTATTCGTTGGTAACAGAGTAGCCAAAGAGTTGACAATGGGTGGCGACGACTAGCTGCCTTCCCTCTAGTCTTACACTGCTAAATTAGGGAATGCTAGCTCAGATAGACCTGGTGTAGCTTTGCGCGAAATTCAAAAGAACAAACAAAGAGAAACAAACTCTTTATTCCTCACGCAAGATAATTATGTTCTGATTACGTGTGAGTGGGGCTTAGGCTGATTAGTTAAGTATTCTGATTGTACCAGTTATCGGGCGAAGAAATGGCGAAGGTATATATTGCCATGATGTGGTAAAGCCTGAGAGACGAACGGAAGTTTTTATCCTGGTCTTATGGACCGAAGTTTACAGATGAAGTAAGAAGATAACGTGCGATGATTTTTAAGGTTGTGAAAAATAGATTGTGATACAATTCCATAATTTAGAAGTGGAAGCTTGATAATTTTTCCAGCGGTTCCTATTAATAAGTGAATGTACACACTCGCATACACATACTTTTGTCAAATAACGGTTTATATTTTGAAAAAAAAACTAGTTTGATTAGTTTATATTTTTATTGATAATTTGAGTCACAAAAGAGATTACAGCTAACTTAAGTTGTGGTTTTCAACTTCAGTTTTTTTTCAGAAACAAAAAAGGTAGCTTGATAATTTTGCTTAACTTCGGCTTTTAAATAGTTTGTCTCACAAAGAAAAGCATAAATAAGACAGATATCTTGAAGAGTTTTTTTGGTTTTATATTTTGATCAAATTATTATTTTTCAAAAAAGTATTTTTCGAAGATTGTCTAACACTTCATTGTTATTCAAACTTGTACAAGGTAAATAATTAGTACTTCTAAATTTCAATGAAAATTCTGCATACAACGACCATTAGTGCAATTTACATACGTAACTTACAGCTAAACATGAAGTTACTGTAAATATTAAATACTTTTCTAATACGGCCCAGCATGGCCAGGTGGGCTAAAGTGTTCGACTCGTAATCTGAGGGTCACGGGATCGAATCCTCCTCGCACCAAACATGCAAGTCCTCTCAGCCGTGGAGGCGTGATAATGTTACGATCAATCCCACTATTCGTTGGTAAAAGAGTAGCCCAAGAGTTGGCGGTGGGTGATGATGACTAGCTGCTTTCCCTCTAGTCTTACACTGCTAAATTAGGGACGGCTAGCGCAGATAGCCCTCGACTAGCTTTGTGCGAAATTAAAAAAACTAAACAAAAAAAGAAACTTCTCTAATAAGGCAACACTCGTATATTCATTTTTACGCAATCTTCAGGTTTTTACTCAAATTTATATTGTAGGTATTTTATCGAAATATACGTATAAAGTTAAGTAAAACAAGATACAGTTAAAATTTGGTTGGTATCTTATTGAAAATAGTTTGCATCTACATCGCACGGTGTGTAATAAACATAAATAAAAGCGTAATCTGAGCTTAGTTTTTGAATTAATATCATCAATAGCTATTTAAAGATTGTTGTGTATAACATGAAATTATATCATTAAATTTATGTGAATTCAGTGTGTCTATAATATATTCCATGTGAAAATATAAATACTATATTTCTTTTTAGGCCATCAGAGGGCGTCGTTAAAGTCCCGTGATTTGCTATTTGAAGGTTGGTTAGATATAAATGGAATTACGAGAAGCTCTCAGGCTAGGAGGGAGACGCTCTCGTAAACTCCACGCATTGTTCACGAATAGCAATGCTTGTTCAATATCCTTTTACTGCGCTCTGCAAGTTGAGGATGTGGGTTACCATGGCAACCTCATGGTCGATAAGTGGCTCCTTGATGTTCGAGAACTTCCAGTTGTGACAGTTCGGTTGTGTGGTCATGAAGACAGAAAGTCGTTATTCTTTTTTTATTGAGATATATATCATCGTGCCTTTATTAGACTTTATTAACTGGTGAATTGTGGTTATGAAATAATTTTAAGTCAGAATATAAACTAACTTTCATGAAGTTCAAAAGAGTACATGTTCCAAAGGTGCGGCCGCTTATGAGACGATCTTTAAAGCGTGCACTGCGACTGATGCCTTCAATGTTACTTCTTCTCTTCGTCTTCTGTCTGATTGTTGTAACTCTTCTTCAGATTGCTGTTATTCATGTGCACAGACGCGCACAATACGTACCAAAAGAGCAGAGTGTTCCTGTAAATACACTTTCTCCTGTTCAGAACAAAGTGAAACCTACAACATTTGTTAGAATACCTAAGCCAACTCTCCACTCTCGGAAGCGGCAAGAATCACTGAGGATAGCCGCTGTCTTGGACAACAAAGCTCCGTCCATCAGTAATAATAAGCTGATTCTTCAAATATATACAAATATGGCCCGGTTACGACAGATCGTAGACTTAATATCATCTAAGAGAAACCATCAAATGAGGATACCAAAAACAAAAAAAAGAAGTTTCGAAAAGAAAACTAAGTTTGGTAAACTGATATTTGAAGATAATAAAGTTACAAACAAGAAAAAAAAAATGTCTCACCTTGGCAGTTCATTAAAATATATAAACGTGTTGGGCAACTCAAGAAAGCAAACAACTTTCAACGTAACTTCCAAAGAAGGTCCCTTTGGTACAAAATCTGCAACTATATTGTGTTCTGCTGTGCCTTCTGGTTTAGGTAAGAAGTTGAATCTATGTAAGTTTATTTATTATAGACTATCCTAAGCAATTTTTTCATTTGATAACATTAATTTAAACAATGATTCATGTATAAAAGTCTTGAACAATGAGTACAACAGTGAATAAAAACCACTAAAATGCATGGGAAATAGATATTTTACGTGGATTAAAAAAAGTTAATTTAGAGTTTTTAAGATTGCTCAATATTTGTTTGTTATTGGCTTAAACTTAAAGTAATGATAACAATCAGACGTCAGTTTATGTTTTACTAATTGGTTCAGGATTTTTCTAAAGAATGAAGAAAAATTAGGGTGTGGAGAAAAAAAAAGTTACATATAATAAAAAATATGATATAACTCAGTAAATTAATTAACGTTAACCTAACTTTTTCTTCCCTCTACATATAGTTGTATAAAATGTCAGATTTCAACTTACGGTTGAGCTGCTAAGGCAACGTTCACTCAAAGATTTTAAGATAGTTTTAAGGAAACTAACTATCAATGAAAACCTGTTTAAATTTTAGCTAAGTAAATTAAATATTTTGATTAAGCTAAATACGTAAATAAAGGGGAGTTTTTGTGGAAGAAAAATATATTATTAAACTATAAGTTGTCACTGGCTGACGCATAGAGTAATCTGAACAATAATCCACATAAAAAAGTTATAAAGGTTTTGAACAATAACCTATTTACTAACTAGTAAAATAAACGGCTAGAAATACGTTGTTGTCTTTTCAGGCAAATGAAAACAAAGGATACTTATACAAACTCATATTTAAATTCCCTCGGTGGAACGGAAGTAAATCCATGAACTCGCAAGGCGAAAATTAGCGATTCGATCCTTCTTGGGGAATACAATCGATAGCCTGATGAAGCTTTGTTATAAAACATACACGTCAAAGGCGTATTTAAATTATTTTTATATCTGTTAAACGTTAAACTATAATACACCAATTGTCACTTAAAAGAACTATTTTATAGCTGTTAAATGGTAATGCTCTTGATGACATTTAACGAAACTTTTCCATTCATTTAATAAACCTTTCCTGAAAAACGAAATTACTTTAACTTTTTCATAAATTTTTACTTGTCACAACTACTGTGTCATTTAGTAAACATTCTAGCTTGACTCTCTTACAGATAGCAGTCTACTTGAATAATAATATGTAAATAAATCACTAAGTTAATGAAAAAAAGGCCTAAGCAGTTAGTTTCGTATTTTCTTACTTCTTGAAATCTTGGTTCGCTGGTAGGACAACTGTAAATATACGGACTTACAATGCTAAAATCCGAGGTTTGATTTCCCGCAGCATACACAAGGATAGCCATATGCGGCTTTTTTTTAAAACAGCCAAACAAGCTAGAAATCTTCTAATTTCTGTAACAATTCAAAATATCTTAATCTTGTACACCTCTTACAAGGAACTGAATTTTCAGTTATATGAAACGTGGTTGTTTTTTCCTCTTTACTTTTTTACATATAACATTCCAATTTATTGTATAACTTTTGCACGTAGGAAAAGAGCGTTGAATTAATGCGAAAAAATGAATGGGATCTACTAGATTACTGAATTATGTTTTTTAAAAAAACATAAAAAAGGTTTGTTTTAAGCTAAAGAGAAAGCTTCACAGTGGGCTATCTTTGATCTGCCAACCACGGGTATCGAAAGCCGGTTTATAGTGTTGTAAGTCTGCAAACCACCCACTGTGCCACTAAGGAACATGAAAAAAGGGGAAAAGGTCTTGCTTTTCGCAAAAACATACAGCTTTTTAGAAATGGGAGAATCGCCTCAGGAAGACGGAAAAACAAGAGAAATGAATCAGAAAAATTTACAGGAATATTTATTATGTTTTTTGACATTGTTGTATTTCAAATTCTCAATCAAATCTTTACAAGTATATTTGTATATAACCCACACTAATTTAGAGCTAATAGACATGAAGGAAGGCAATCAGTTAATAGCACCCGTCACCAATGTTTGGTTTGCTATTATATGACTGAATAGACGGATATGAAAGATACTTTGTGCATACCCACAGCTTCAATGTGTGGAATGTGTTTCTTTCTGCCAGGAGACGCGAACCATTAACTCTCTGACAACTAGATCTCGCTCAACCCATTTGTGCATAGAAATTCAAATAATAATATTTGAAGTTAATTGAGAGATCACCAAATATTAATTCTAAATACACCACATTATTAACAAACTCTGGATAAAAACGAGGAGGGAACAAAGAGGAATTAGAGAAACATTAAATCAATTAAAAACTGACTGAAGAATTTTTTCGAAAAAGTTTGAGAAAGCAGTTGTGTGACAAGAACAAGATCTTTAACTGTTACAGAATGAAAATAAAGATTAAAAGATATCTCAATTTTATATTGTTTTTTCAAGCACAGCCAACTGTCAGAATCGCATATAACGAGATTTATAATACAAGTTGATACGTCAGTTTAAGAGTCACTTAATCGAAAGTTGGCATAACTATTGTGAAATACAAGCAACTTTTATGTCAGTGCTCAATGTTTATGACTTTGAATTTTCTACGAAGGTCACTTGGGTGATAATCATTTTACATATGGAATGATGCAATGATCAAATAAACTATACTGAAACAAAAATAGGTACATCCGATGTTACTTACTATATAGTGACAATTGATACATTCCTAAAAGACAAAAATCTAGTTTATTACGGAGTCAGGAAAAGAGGTACATGTTTGAATAGGAAGATTATTAAATAGGTTGGTAATGAAAAAAAAAAAGAGATAAATAGAAAGTTACAAAATATTTGGTTTGTTTTGAATTTCGCGCTCTCTGCGCTAACCGTCCCTAATTTAGCAGTGTAAGACAGCTAGTCATCACTACCCACTGCTAACTTTTGGGCTACTTTTTTAATAATGAATAAGGGGATGGACCGTTGTATTATAACGCCCCAACGGCTGAAAGGGCGGGCATGATCGGCGGGACAGGGATTCGAACCCGCGGCCCTCAGATTACGAGTCGAATGCCCTAACCACCTGGCCATGCCAGGGTGACAAAAATATTTAGGTAGGTGTTTACTTATAAATATACAGCTACATAAATTGAAAGTCAACCGCTGGGACAGAGACAAGCCTACGATTTATAAAGACATTTCGAAAGTAAAACCAATAGCTGCTTGATAACAGTGTGGTGTTAAACATGAGAGATAGAATATTTTATAGACAGACAGAGGACCTGACAAGTTATAAGAAAGTTATTTTCACGAATGTAGATGGTTTATTAAGAGAAAGATAGATATATTAGTTTGAAACGAAAAATAAAGAGCAACGAATAATATACTGTTAGTGGATAAGTTTCACATCAGACACAAGTGTTGGAATCAACAGTTAAGACATTGATAGGGTAATAAAGTTCAAGTGATAAGTAAGGAGTTATCGGAAAAAAGTTTCCAAATTGGACACGTGCCCATGGAATAGGATATAATTTAAGTTTGATAAATTCTAAGTTTTTTACATATATATTACAAGAAGACAGGTTTCGATACCCATGGTGGGCAGAGTACAAATAGCGCATTGTGTAGCTTTGTGCTTAACTAAAAACAAACAAACGATAGCCAACCAGTTAATAAGTAATACGTTTTTAAGCGTAATGTATACATTTAAAGCAAATGTTACTTTACTTGAAGCAGACATTTAAAGCAATAACCTCGGAATAAAAGGTGGTCAGTTTCTCAACTTAATACATATATCTTAAGAGAAATAATTAAGAAATTATGAATAAGGAAACGTTTCTTAACTTGACACGTAAACTAAAAAAAATATGTGAGGTGTTAACTTTTAAAGTACTTTACAGTGTTTTATCTACAGCTTTGTTTCTTTACAAAAACTTTCTACAAGTTAAAGTGGTTTTTAGGTATAGTTTTATTACAGCTGCTTTCTATAAAAACCTCAAGCCCACATTTTAGAACATTTTGTTGTGTTGTAAATATTCATTATAAATTTCAGTTTTCCTAAATGATGTTTGGAAATTATATTACAACGAAATAAAAGGCAGGCGATGAATTACGTCTGTCAATATACTACTGAAAATCCAGCCAGTTTGGTACCTGTTCATCATTCAAACATTCGAAGGCCAATGATCAACGACCAAGTGCCAAAAAATTTGGTTATCTTGGAAATAGCTTGTGACATATACATAATGCAACTAAACAGTGTTCTTTCATATTTAGTACATGCGATGTTTCCTTTATCGTATTGTTATTATGTGCTCTGTTTCATGACAATGCCTATCATAATTCTGAAAATACAAAAATATATAATATATTATTATTATTCTAAACAACAAGTAACATGCATAGAAAAATATATATACAACTAAATATACTTCTTTTCAGAAAAAAAACAAAACATTTTAATTATTACAGTCGTTACCATTCTTTTAGTTATGTCCACTGTAACTAGTTAAATCCAACTTATTCGGTTGCAATGATGGTAATTTAATTTGTCCTTATAATCACATAACAACAATAGGCCTAAATCTAAAGAATCGGCAATAAATTTAAAGTATATTTCTTTTAAAAAATCTTCATTTTTGTTAAGTTTGTTAATTTTTGAGAGTACTTTTTGAAAAATAGGTACAATTTTAAATTGTATGTAACATCCAGTTTATTGAAAAAATGAAAGAACACACACAACGTTTGGCTGAAAACTAATGAGTTAACTTCAGAGAAACGTTGTGTGTTACTCGTTTCTTTCTTTTCAACATGTTTTTAAATTCTGATGATCTCGAGTTCCTTCATATTAATGTGTTTTGCAAAACAATTATAATATTATTTTTATTTTATATTTCACTTTGTTCATTGCTGTTTATGAAAGTGACATCACAGTTTTCATATAATCGTTACATATTGAGCTTCGTAGAAAATTCGCTATGCCATTTTTCGATTAAGTGATTCTTAAACTGACGTATCAACTTGTAGTATAAATCTCGTTATATGCGATTCTGACAGTTGGCTGTGCTTGAAAAAACAATATAAAATTGAGATATCTTTTAATCTTTATTTTCATTCTGTAACAGTTAAAGATCTTGTTCTTGTCACACGACTGCTTTCTCAAACTTTTTCGAAAAAAATTCTTCAGTCAGTTTTTAATTGATTTAATGTTTGTCTAATTCCTCTTTGTTCCCTCCTCGTTTTTATCCAGAGTTTGTTAATAATGTGGTGTATTTAGAATTAATATTTGGTGATCTCTCAATTAACTTCAAATATTATTATTTAAATTTTATAATTTTTTATGCGCAAATGGGATGAGCAAGATCTACTTGCCAGAGAGTTATACATTACGCAGAAAAACACACTTCACACATTGAAGCTGTGGATGTGCACAAAGTATCTGTTATATCCGTCTATTCAGTCATATAATAGGAGACCAAACATTGATGATGGGTGCTATTAACTGATTACCTTCCCTCGTGTCTATTAGCTCCAAATTAGTGTTGGTTATATACAAATATACTTGTAAAGACTTGTGGGAGAATTTGAAATACAACAATGTCAAATACATTATAAATATTTCTGTAAAATTTTGCGATTCATTTCTCTTGTTTTTTAGTCTTCCTGAGGCGATTCTCCCATTTCTTGAAAGCTGTATGTTTTCGCGAAAAGCAAGACCTCCTCTTCTTTTCTCATGTTCCCCAGTGGAACAGTGGGAGGTTTGCAGATTTACAACGCTAACAACCGGGTTTCGATACCCGTGGTATCTAGTAGATTTCATTGATTTTTCTTCGCAATACTTCCACACTTGACCAGCAATGTAAACATTAAAAAGTTTTTAGACGTTGCAACTACAATTGAAAGTTATGGTTTAGAGGAGATAAGCAACATGGAATTATCTACTTTTCCTCTATATAATTTTGTTTAATACGAGCAAAAACTATTCAATAAGCTGAAATGTTATAAGCATATATTTAACACGCTCCCAGTGGCTCAGCGGTATGTCTGCGAACTTACAACGTTAAAAACCGCCTTTCGATACCCGTGGTGGGCAAAGCACAGATAGCCCAATGAGTAGTTTTGTGCTTAATTAAAAAAACAAGAACAACATATATTTCACGTTAAAAAACTGTAAGTAATAAAACACAACTGCATTTCCTATAACCCAGGGTTCATTTCTAGTGAAAAAATTAATTTGAGTTAGCAAAGAAAAATTATTGAAAATTCAGTTCATTGTAAGAGGTGTACAAGATAAAGATATTTTGTATTGCTACAGAAATTGCCAGATTTCTAGATTGTTTGGTTGTTTTAGATAAAAGGCCTCTTGTGTATTATCTCTTGTGTATGCTGCGAGAAATCAAATCCCAGATTTTAGCATCGTAAGTCCGTATGTTTACCGTTGTTCTACCGGGTAACCAAGCTTTCGTGAAGTAAGAAATTACGAAACTTCTCAGGCGGTCTTTTTTTCGTTAACTTAGTGATTTATTTCTATACTATTCTATACTATTATTATCTGTAACGAAGTCAGTCTAGAATGTTTACTAAATGACTAAACTAGTTGTAACAGGTAAAAATTTATGAAAAAGTTAAGGTCATTTTGTTTTCAGGAAAGGTTTATTGAATGAATATAAGTAGTTTCGTCAAATGTCATCAAGAGTATTACCATTTAACAGCTATAAAATAGTCCCTTCAAATGACAGTAGGTGCATTATAGTGTGATATACATTAAAAATATCGCATTAATTATGAATTTTGATAAGTAGTTTGCGTTTTTAAAAACAATATTTGAATAAATAGTAAGCGAAACATTTTTGATACAGAATATGTAGAATATGTTTAAACCTACAACTCGTATTGAAATATACTTATTTTTCACGATTTGATTGGCTAAAAGTGTTAAATTAAATCCTTAATCTTACGAGACCACCAGTGGCACAGCGGCATGTCTATGGACTAACTCTACCAAAAACTGAGTTTCGATACCCTTGGTTGGCAGAATACAGATAGTCCACTGTGCAGCTTTGTGGTTAATTCCAAATAATTAAATCAAAATCAACCTTAATCTCGCTGTAGATGACCAATAAGTTATAAGTAATGAGAGAATATTTTTCACTATTCCTTAGTCTTATTGAGAAACAGCTTGAATCTTTTGATTAAACTTGAAACATGACTTAATAAAGAAATGCAATTAAGTATTGTTATTTTCGTAAAATAGACAATGTGATTTCTTTACATTTTTATAAACATAGAAAGAACAAGGTTAGCATAATAAAAATGTTTAAATTCATAATATGATAATTCTTAACTGTAAGAAAAACAATAACAAAAGAAACATAAGTTAAATTTCACGCAAAACTACTGGAGGAAAATTGGTCACTATCCGCCACTGATTTTGGAGCATGTTGTGTAAAAGATATACTAGACCTAATACTAACGATTTTTTGATAAGTTTGATTATTTATAACCGTGCTATGTCTAGCTTGGAAGAAAAGTGTTCACACCATAAAAATTATTGTAATAAATGGCTTATACACATAGTGTTCCGACCGCTATTGTGTTTGTTGTGTCCCAGCCTCCCTGACAGACTTGTACTGAACGAAATGAGTTGTTTGTATGGGTATGACAGACGTAAAGTTGTTGAAGTACTATTATACACTTTTTGTTTAAAAAAAAAAAACCTCTAAAGAATTGGAAAAAAGATGTGGTGCTAAAATTTAATAGGCCTCATGTTAATGTCTGATGATAAGTGTAATATATTATGATCATACTTCGACAGTTTAGAAAAATATGTTTACACTGAAACAATTATATGTCAGTTTGCTCATACGTTATTTGTCAGAACTCTATATTGTACAGACAGTTTCGATTTCACGTTATATCATTTTCCTTCTCAATTCTTGCAACGTAATAAACGTAGTTCTTTAAAAATAAGCAGCTTCTTATTAATTTTTTAGATACCTAAAATATTCCTTTCAGCTTTGTGTTTGATAAACGAACATGATTTAAATCCTTCATGTGTCCCTGAAGTCAGTTTATGAGAAAGTTCAAATGAATGTTGCAGCGTTAAGTTAATAGTATAGAATAAGACTACTTAAGGTAAAACACAAATATCATATAATGCTGTGTCTAAAATAGCTGCATCAATATCAAAAGTAACAAAAGGTGTTATTGTTTCATAATATTTTGTGTGTTTATTTTTTAGCTTTAAAAGAAGGTAAAATTATACGTCCTGTTTTTTTATTGCTACCTGGAAATCTTTGAAACGAATTCATACTCTTTAATCGAATGAAGTTTGAACTTTCTGAAAGATTTCTAACATTTAAGGGTTAATTACGCTAAAATAGTTTTCTTTGCATCAACTGAAAGTTTAAATTTATAGTAGGCTTAGACAATCATACGGTTTATGATCTGTGCGTGACATTATTACTACTCTAACTCGTGCTTTAATATATTTATCCAGTTCTGAATAGAGGCTTCAGTCGTTGATGAATTGATTACACTTTTATTTCTTCATCAGCCGGAGTCAGAAACTTATCGTAAATGTTTGCAGGTGGAACAGAATTCAGCTGTTGATGAGTTTTATGTTGATGATGATTTTTTTTTTATTAGCCGGAGTCAGAAATTTATAGTATATGTCTGCAAGTGGAGTAAAGCTCAGGTGTTGATGAGTTGACAATACTTTTTTCTTCATTAGCTGCAGCCAAAAACTTACAGCAAATGTCTGTAGATGGATCAGAGCTCAGTTGTTGATGAAAGAGATGCGGTTAAAAGCTAAAACACTTTATTTTCCTTTCAGTTTTGGCATCCAAACAAATACAAAATAAACAAACCTGTACAGACCAAAATAAAAATACACATCTTTTAGCCTGCCTAGATATTAATGTACAAATGTTTTAGTGTACAAAAATTCAAGGATGTAGTTCATATGCTACCGGAACATGATTAAACACACAGTGTTTTTACGCTACTGAAACATAACTGTTGAAAAACGCATCACTATTTTGCGGATAAGATTCCGAAAATTGATTGTACCGGATACGTTATTTCTAAGTTACCCAAGTGTAGTTGTAGTCACCATGAAGCTAATAAACTACCACAACTGAATAGTCTGTACTGCTCCTAGACTTTTGAAAAATGACATGCACGATGTACTTACTTTTTTTAAATAGAAAGAAATATTACAAGATGTTTACATTTCCTGATTTGAATTATTATAGTGTGTTATTCAATGTTAAAGTTTTCATTTAGACAAAAATTGTATTTTGGGATTTGGAGGACAATACACTACAGAATTACAAGTTGGAAACTGAGTTTCTTAATGTATCTCTATTATTTTATGTTTTTCTTAAGTTACATATTTAGTTTATACATCATTTAGTATTTCATTATAAAATAAACAAAAGTTTTCAGTTATTTCAAGAGTTCCCTAAGCTCATTTTTGTATTTTATTTATCAGCTTAATAGAGGTTTTATCTTCATTAATAACGTTTGTTACAATAAAGTTATTTAAATATAACTGTGTTATTTACACTTACGAAATTGTTTATTTGTTTCTCTCTTGTTATTTTTATGATTTTTACTTCCAATGATATACTGATTTTCAGTATCGTTTTTCATCACTATTATAAACATTTATCAAGATAATTTCCAAATTAAAAAAAAAAATTTCTGTATTTATCTATGGAGGTTTCTGTTGTGATATTCGGTCTCGGATATAATCAATGGTATCCTTGCTCGGAATATCAGTTAATACTTTACTTCTTCAATTAATAACATTCCCCCTATATTAGAATAACAAGAGAATAACATGAACAAATCTCTATGAATAATATTTTATGTAAAAACATCAAATAAATATTTGCAGACAATCGTGCAATATATTTGTGTTATTTACATTACCCAGAAGAACTTGGTATTAATCATTATTATTTCACTCATTGAACTTGTACACTACCTGGACGTCTGGGGGGGTGGGAATAGTATTTTTTCTAGCTCCTATTTTCATCTGAACGTCAGCTGTGAGCCAAGTTTAGACGTGTTCTTTTTCCACTGTACTTCAAAGTTACCGCATACGCAGCTGTTTACGTGTACGTGTTTCCCTAAAAATGTATCTGTTTCGTAAGTTTCCTGTTACGTTGCAGATGTTGCTTAATGTTTATAGGTCAGTATGCGTGACGCCTATATGTTTTTTTATTTGACTGCTATCTGTCTATTTAATCTAACATTGCTGTTTAAGCAAACACTGCATGAAATAATGAATAGATAATTGTATTTTTGAATGTTTTATCTTGTACAGGACAATCTTTGTATTATGAAGTAACGTCGAGCATGTCTAATCAGCTTATTATTGTATAAATCAAGCATCTGATTGTTCGTCGTATGACCTTAAATGCAAACGATTGATCGATTTGTAGAGGAAGGGAAGGTGCTAAGTTCTTACATTTTATTTTAATTTGCAACATGATTATTACAAACAAATGAGGATAGTCTTATATGGACCTTGCATGTTTATTTAAAATAAGAGCGCTGATGATGTCCTGATTTGTGTTTTACCAGTAATTTGAAAGAACTAGCTTTAGGGCATCATTAGAATCTGAAGAACCAGGAACAAATGTGATGAGCTTCTCAAAAGCATTTCTACACAAACTGCTCCACTCTATCGGTTCACTCCTCTTTAAAAAAATGTGTTCAATTGTTTAGTGACATATAAGGGAACAAACTGTTAATTGAGTTGAAATTAGAACAAATTGTTCAAGCGTACGTCAGCATAAAGAGTCTCAGAACGATGTCTTTAGAATATGCAAAATTAATAGTATCGTTATTTAGAATGTACCAATGTGTTTATGTCTACCAATACTTTTGTTCTATCTACACCATACTTCTGTCAGTGTTATATGCATTACATTCTTGCACAAAATTTGGAATCGAAATTCATTCAAGTTTTTCTGCAAATTAGTCAATGCTTGTTCACTAACTGCAAAATGAAGTGAACTCATTCGTAGAAAGAATTGCCCCACTTATAGTTGGTCCATTATACATGTTCTTGGCACCAATGCAGGCGAGATATTTTTTTTTTGTTTTGTTGCTAAGAGAAGGTGTATAATTGAGTAATTGCCAAATATTATTGACTAGGCTTCTTCTTTTTTTTTTCTTTTTTGAATTTCGCACAAAAATACTCGAGGGCTATCTGTGCTAGCCGTCCCTAATTTAACAGTGCAAGACTAGTAGGAAGGCAGCTAGTCATCACCACCCACCGCCAACTCTTGGGCTACTCTTTTACCAACAAATAGTGGGATTGACCGTCACATTATACGCCCCCACGGCTGAAAGAGCAAGTATGTTTGGCGCGACGGGGATGCGAACCCACGACCCTCAGATTATGAGTCGCACGCCTTAACACGCTTGGCCATGCCGGGCCTATATTGACTAGGTACATATCTGCAACTGTATAAATCTGATTTAATCTTGGTGCAGAGGTGCTTTTCCATTCTAACACGCCAGAATCGACAAATTTTATTTACCTGCTTGTATTGAGGATAATGATATACTTTCTATGTTTTTCCGATAACTATCACACATTCTGTTAATTATATCCCATTCAGATGATTATCACGCATTCTGTTAATGATATCCCAACCAATTTGCAACAACCTTTCCTTATTGGTCCGGTACTATTCATGTTGTGACTCTCCACATGAAAGGAACATAAAAGTATAATATTTTAGACCTAGCCGTATTTTATAAACAAATTGGATCATATTAATTCTGTTATTCACTTCAAAACGACAAGTGAGATAAGTGTGAGACCACTATATGTAGCATACCTTGAATAAGCAATATTTTGCATTTTAAATTAAATGAGATGCCTGATCTGTATAAAAATAAACTGTATGGGATTGACATTATCTTATAACAATGGCTGGCTTTTTCATAAATATGCAATTTAGAATTTTGATTATATTTTATTTATTATTTTCTTTCAGTGTAACTATCGGTTAACACAGGCATGCGGACTTAAACTTCATAAAAGCTACTTTGGTGTTAATAACAAATTTTCAATAATCAAATTACTCAAGTTTTGAAAATAATATTTTTTTTCTATTATGTAAGAACTTTTTACAAATCGTGAAGAGAAAAACTGTTCCTTAGATCAAATTATTATTTCGTATATCTCAATGAACATTTATTATTATAATGATTGTTAACAAAAATGCATAGGCCTGGCATGGCTAAATGGGGACGTTATAATTTGATGATCAATCCCACTATTTGTTTGTAAAAGAGTAGCCCAAGAGCTGGCGGTGGGTAGTGATGACTAAATGCCTTCCCTTCAGTCGTACACTGCTAAATTAGGAACGGCTAGCGCAGATAGCCCTCATGTAGTTTTGCGCGAAATTAAAAACAACAAACAAAAATACAAACCAGCTGAAGAAAAGGAAAAAAACCTTGATGCCAAACAAATATATATATCCTCATCCATTTCTTTTTTTGTGTGTGAAATCTACGTCTTTTAATTTCAAAGCTACGAATTGTGGTCTTTCTTTTGTGCACTGCGTATGGAGCATCTCGTTCCAATGACCAGCAGTAATCAGCCGTCATGCTGATGTTCCATCTTCTCTGCTACATCCTCTCCATTTCCGTCATGTTTTGATGAAACATTCTTCCTTGTTCTTAGCTGATGTCACCGAGCTTTTCAGGAAAATAGTCAATATATGATTGTAAAAAATGGACTTTCAATTTCATATTACAAGTTAACTATTTGAATTTATCGATCATGCATTTAAAAATAGTTTCGTAATTTGGATCCTTTTTGTTTCCTAAAATGTTTTAATAACATCTTTAAAGGCAATTCACGCTTTTTCAGTTTTTCCCATTGTCGAACTGTGCATCCGAAGTCCACTTCCAACAAAAATCCTTCCTTTTAAGTTTTGCTTCTGAAAAAACCGGAAATTGCCCACATAGATATTTTAAACAGTTGCCATCTTTTTCTATGGTCTTTAAAAACTGCGTGATCAAGCCCAGTTTTACGTGAAGCGGAAGTAATGACTGTTTGTGTCAACCTTACTTTTACGTTCAATGTTTGATGATCCTGATATCAGGTTGACTCTTTGTGGCCATTACTACTTTATCGAGTGCTAATTTCGTGCTCTTCTGTCCTATTTACACGAAAACATGTAAACTTTATATAACCAGATTGTTGGTTCAACAACATAAAAGGACTTTTAAGAATCCACAAAGTAGCCAACCATGTTCTTTGTACTTGATCGTATTCCGATATTTGAGGATTTCGTACGTTACCTACAAGTTAACTGAATGAGCAATAGAAACAACTGCATATATGTTACCATTGTGAAGGAGAGCACCTTTCAGGCTTCTTTTGGAGGACTCAATGAACAATTGCCACTCACTTGGTTCATAGACAGCAGCTCCTAGCATTGGTATTCATTCAGTAATATTGTTGCAATAAACCTGTGAACCTATTTGCGAAAAATATGGTATAAGCTCTTTCTTACGATTTCTGTATCAGTAAAATAACGTCCCCAGAGAAAGTAAGTTCTTAGTCCAAAGTATGGACTCTAAATTCTCTGTAAAATCCTCTAGAAGGCACAGATCTCTTACCAAATCATTAAGTTCATCTTGTGTGAAAAGTTATAGTGCACCAGACGTCTCACGTTGAAACAATCTATATCATCATATTGACAACAGATTCAGAATCAAATGAAATTGTATCAAAAGTTTTTAGTGGGGTAGATACAAGTACATCATGTCCATGAGTAATAAGTATTATAGCAGATTGAAGGTTCGAATAAGAAATTTCATTTTTATTTCAAGTGTTGTAATCTTGCACGTTACATGAGCAAAGATAGCAGTCATTTTGGTTATTTCTAGGCTTACGCTAAACCGTTGGAATTCCAAAAGGCAAAGATTTTTTCTTGTTTTTAGTCCATCGTCTCAACTGTTCAACTCAAGTGGTGCAAAGTTTGTGCAAAGTCCACGATTTGTCTTTGTCCCCGAGTTTTATTTTAAAATACGCACAATACGCTTTTCTGACGAATTCTCTAATGTTTTGTTTCTGTTTCATTGAACAGATTTTACTACAAATATAACAGAATATGTTTGGGTTGTTTACACAACCTCTTGCTGTTATTATGATGAATAAACAATGTTGAAAAGAGAAAACTAATATCAGTGT
Organism: Tachypleus tridentatus; assembly: GCF_004210375.1. Taxonomy (NCBI): domain Eukaryota; kingdom Metazoa; phylum Arthropoda; class Merostomata; order Xiphosura; family Limulidae; genus Tachypleus; species Tachypleus tridentatus. Next base: position 13,829,114 of record NC_134832.1, on the reverse strand, counting down.
GTATGCACAAACAAATACTACCCAAAAATGACGCGCCATGCATCCTGTTAACCGTTTATATAGTAAGGGTATATTTTTCGTGAGTTCTAGAACAATGGACAAGACTCTCACGTTGCGAATGGTCCAAAAAATCTATAGCTACTGGTTTTAAATTTTAAATCATGACAAAATAGGACCTGATTTCAATGAAAATTATTCACTTATGTAAAAGCACACAGGCGTTTCGTAAAAAAAAATCTATACCTGATGGTGAAAAATGGATATCATTTTCGGATTCAGCATACAGGATTTACTGTAGAACAAGTAAAAATTCAAGACAATAAAAAACAACGTGGACCTATGTAATCTAAGTTTTGAAGCTTTATTTATTTTCCTTTAAACCTAATAACTTAATTTTTGCTGTATGTTTGATATATTTTCAGTCATCTGTTTTTTATATTTTCATTTATTTATCTATGAAACATTTTAGTTTGACAGGAATAATTTTGAACTGAGCAAGAAAATGAAAGAGGGTATTTTTGTTTGGTGATATAGCCTTTTTGAACAAGAAAAGGATGCATTTTGCAATATCTATTGTATTATACTTTACATCACAAATTTAACTCGCAGACAATGTCTTTCTATGATAAAAAATTAACAACTCTGAACAATAATATATATTTCAAAATATATTTGTGTTTTTTTCTTAACCAATACTACATTTGTTTATACTTTTATAGATCCACTATGCCATATATTTTCACGTAATACACGTATTAATTGCTGTTATGTTATGAATAATTCTTTAAATGAAAATGAAAACAACAATACATTCATGTATACATATGTATATAATATTTATGAGAACATTATGTTTTATCTAATTTGTAAAAATATTACACTACAGGTTGTTAAAATTGCTGCTTATATTAAAAAGATATTGAGATATGCAAATCGATAAGTCGTGTGACAACCACGGCTGATATACAGTTCTGATGGAAGAGAACGTATCAGAATTATATTTTCACATTATATCAAAACGTGGTCGTCTTTGTAAAGGTTATCTAACAATCTCTTCCGACCCAAAACGTTCATACATTAGGTAATAAATGTCCCCAGTGGCATACCGATATGTCTGCTGACTTACAATGCTAGAATCCGGGTTTCAATACCCGTGGTGAGCAGAGCACAGATAGCCCATTGTGTAGCTTTGTGCTTAATTACAAACAAATAGGTTATAAAGATGTATTTAGATTACAGGGTTAAAATTTTCGAGACAGAGGTATCCTTTGAGCTAAATGACATTAGAAACAAAAGGAACACGAATTAATTTGGGGCACCAGATCCATCAAGAAAAAGATCTGAAACAAGTACTATTTCAACTCTGATAAGCAAAGTGCAGCGAGCTGTACAAGTGACAATCTTCGAACACAAACGTCACTAGCAAAAGCCATCCAAGCGCCCCAGACAACAATAAAAAAGAATTTCTGCCTGGAAAAGTGGCACCAGTATATCATTTAAACCGTCTATGCCTCACGTAAGTGGATCATGAAATAGGTACATGTATTATTCCATACAAAGACACTAAGTGACCTGTGGATTTCTATGGGATCGAAATACTGAAATGAGCACTGGGAAACTTTTGTCTTCATACAATAAACAAATTATGGAAAGCTACAGTTACGAGGATACACTTTCATTCAACATAACAATCTTGTGACAGAGATCTTTGTGATGGAAGCTGTGCTGGAGATACACAGCATAACTAGCTATGGCGACATACACGGTATCGATGTGGTGAATCTCAAAAATTATTTCAATAGAAAGTAGGTAATCTCTGTATTATCATGAAAATAATACTCAGGATACGTTAAAAATGACACATTTTCATTTCCTGTATTTCAGATTGCATTATTAAGGTTGATACAATAATACACATAAAACACTGACACTTGACGAATTTTTCTTTTCAATTATAATTATTGAAACACGTTTTGAAGTAATATTGCTGTTTTAGACACAGAATGGTTTTTATACTGTCTTTTTTTCGCTCAGTCTTTACCTAAATCTGTGACTTGAAACATCAATTCTTAACAAGTATTTCAAGCTCAGTGTTTTGGTGTGGAAAGTTTTATGGCCAGCTAACTTATTCAAGGCATTTTTGTTTTTCATTCATTGTCCCAGATAATATATTTCAATAGCACCTAATTGCAACTTTCCATTTTTATCAACCAAGTTTAAAACGTTTTTTTTTCTCTATAGTTTTACAACAACATTTTTTTTTGTTCTAAGCAGAAGAAAGGCTTATTCGCAGTTAGATATTAATTTGAAACGTACACTCCTTTCATTTACTTAGAAATAAAACATTTTGTCTTTAGGTACTTGATAAAGAGCGTTTTGCTTTTAAATATCTGGTGCGGAATGTTTTAATCTTTGATATTTAATCTATAACGCTCTTTCCTTAGCTCCTCGATCCAATACACGTTACTTTTCGTGACGTTGTTTAAATGTGCCTGGTATGACTAGATGTTATGGTGCTTGACTCGCAACCTTAGGGTCGTGGGCTCGAATCCCAATCCCACCATATATTCTCGCCCTTTTATCTGTGTGAGCATTATAATATATGGGTCAATCCCACTCATCATTGGTAAAAGACTAGCCCAACAGTTCACGATGGGTGGCTATAACAAACTGCGTTATTATTTTGGAAGTAGCTTGTCAGTTAGGAGTTTTCAGTGTTTTCCAGATGCACAACACTAGTTGCAGCATTGTTTCGAAATTAACAACTCAAGTCTCGGAAAAACGTATCGTATAAGTTATATATTATACTTCCAAAATAATTAAATAACCTCGGTAGCGACAGGCATGGCCAGGTGGGCAGGGCGCTCGACTCGCAATCTCAGGGTTGCGGGATCGAATTCCCGTCACACCAAACATGATCGTCTTTTCAGCCTTTGGGGAGTTATAATGTAACGATCAGTCCAACTATTCGTTGGTAAAAGAGTAGCTCAAGAGTTTACGGTGGGTGGTGATGACTAGTTGCTTTCCTTCTAGTCTTTCACTCATAAATTAGGGACGGATAGCGCAGATAGTTTTCGTGTAGCTTTAAGCGAAAGTCAACACAAACCAGTCGTTGAAATGGTTAGTATTAGATAATTTGACCTAAAACGTTTTACTTTAGTCTTAGCTTGCTGATCAGAAATCTTTTTAGTTTCCTAATATGAAGTGATTTAGCCTTAGCTATCCGCTCTGAGGTTTTCTGTCTCAACACTCTAATCTGAAATAATATAATTGCAGCTATTCTTTCAGAAGCTAAGACAGCTTTCTAACATGAAATTCTTTCATTTCAACTCCATGATTGCCAATAACCTGATGGCGTTAGTTTAGTGTGAGACTCTTAGTTACTTTATTTTAAAAGATTTATACCCTTAATTAAAATAATATATCATATACCTCGTCCTTTGAATAAAAAAGATCAATCATGAGCAACATATATTTCGAAACGTTATTATTTTCAATATTTTCCTTTCAAATTTGTTATCTTCAGAATTTTGTCCGAAATATTGTATTTTTGTAGCTTAAATCCTTTATATTTTAAGGGTTTAAAGCTTAATATATTCTGCTCCCAATTGCGGTTATTTCCTTAAATTATTTTTCTTATGTGTTGTTACTGTTGACATTATTTGGGTTGTTAGGACATTAAAGGACTTAAATTATCTAAAAAGTAAATAGATATCGTTTTATAACATGGTTGTTTTTCTTTGGTTGAAAACACGAATAAGCAATGTAAAGCTTGAACTAAACGTTTGATCTATCTGTATTTAAAAAAGCATGAAACAAATGAAAAGCAATGTTTTAAGATTAAGGTAATATATGAACATGTATACTTAAAGTTTCTTCACTGTGAATATTCACATAAATAGTAGACGAGCTCGTGCAATTACATTCTTATCAAAATTAAAAAAATAAATATTTTTTTACAATTAAAAACAAATAAGTGGAAACAATGCCAACTCTTTTCTTAATTAAAAGTTCTATTTTTGTTTAGTCAAATGCTCCACCACTAACCACCCCTTTCCCATGAGTTCTATCTACCTGCCCACATAACCAAGTCTGAAAATAGGACTGTTAATGATTTCGTATAAGTATGGCACGTAGGAATAAAGCGCGATAGTTACGTGAATTGAGTCGGCATGTAATCCAAACCCCCGCACGGTAGTTTTATCAGACAGTGCTCTGCATATTAGCCTTTGTAATAACCTTAACTGGAGCAATGAAAATGTAAATAAAAACACCAACAAAAACATACCAATGTTTATGTTCGCTGGTTACATGAAAATGCCAACCTTCAGCGTTCAAAATCGGATGTAAAATATAAATTTACATGTAAGAAAATTTAATTTGTTTTGAATTTCGCGCAAAATTATACGAGGACTATATGCGGTAGCCGTCCCTAATTTAGCAGTGTCAGACTAAAGGGAAGGCAGCTAGTCATCACCATCCACCGCCAACTCTTGAGCTTCTCTTTTACTAATGAAAAGTGGGATTGACCGTCACATTATCGCCCACACGGCTGAAAGGGCTTGCGTGTTTGGTGTGACGGGGATTACCTTAACCACCTAATGCTTGGCCGAAATATTAATATTAAGAACAACTTACAGCATGAAGTGTTGAGAATAAACGGATACTAACAAGTATATTTTACTTATTCGATATTGAAAGAAGTTCCAGTTTATTCTCTATTTGGATGGGTTTACGTAATGTTAAGTGGTAAAAGAATCTCACGTCCAACTTATTGTGCGTGAGTTCAGATGAATATTCTAAATATAAAGGTCTGAGACTTTAATCATAAAATTCTAATTGATGAAAAGCTATACACGATTCTATTATATGGAGGCTGTATAAATTTTTAGAAATCCCACAACTATAAATAAAAATGTCAAATATAGTTGTACTTTTCGTGTTCTTTTTTGTTTTTTACTTTTACTTAAACATTTTTAAACCTAAAAATGTTTTGATTGAATGCGACAATAAATAATAGAATAAATAATGAGGTTTTGTTTCTTTGGAATTAAGCAAAAAGCTACACAATAGGCTATCTGTGCTCTGCTCAGCACAGGTATCGAAACCAGGATTTTAGCGTTGTAAGTCCGCAGACATACCGCTGAGCCATTGGGGGGCTTAAATGAAGTACAGAATGACACATATCGTACAGTAAATATTCCAGAAAACGCGTTAAACGACTAGTGTTCAGGAATCGTTGTTTATGCTTTAGAAATCTTTAATAGTGATACTCTGTAAAGAACTAATATCAATTGATCTGAAAATTTAAAAGTAAGACGCGGATGGGGTATGTATGCGCGATTCTTGAAGCCTAGCTAAGAAGACCAGGTATATCTGGTTAGCTGCCTGAAGCCTCCAACACAGGAGTGAAGAAGCTATAAATTTGAGTTGCTTTCACTAATGCTCAGTTTTCATTTCTTTAGATTTATCGCTTGTTTGTTTTATTTGATATGGGAAGACAAGGTAACCTTTCAACTGATAAATAAATAAATACATTTTTTTCACATTGTACAAACATAGATATATTACATGAAATTAAAGTAACTAAGAGAAAATTTTCAATGTACAGAGAAAAGAAGGGACTAGAACATAAAAAGCTTCCAAGTTCAACCCTCACACCATTTAGTGTATCGATACTGTACACCGTTATTTATTGATCTGATCGGTTGCTATACTTGCAAACGTTCCAAACATTACCATAAGCCGTGATATTTGTTACGTTTTCAGAAACCCGTCACTTGTTATGTTTTTCGACTTAGTAGATTAATTAACAGATTTCAATACTTGTATTTTCCACAACAAATCTCAGGCTTAATAATGAGTGAAATCGATTAGATATTATTTAACTAAATGGAATAAAGCAGTATAAAGATGTTGAAATGTAAAATAGAGAATATGAGTTCATTTAGAATTATATTAACCAAACAACGGCTCAGCGGTACGTTTGAGTACTTACAGCGTTAAAAACCGATTTTTGATATCTGTGATAGGCACAGCGTAGATAGCCCATTGTGTTGTTTTGTGCTCGAGAAATCAAACAAACAAAAATTCATATTTATTCTATAACTATTGTTGCATTCAAGCACAACAATCAAGCAAACAATTCTTAGGTGTAATTCTACTTTCGTATTTACTGGTAGGTTTACAACAACAACAAAAAAGGTGTAGTTTTATAGGTTTTTGTATTGCTTAGATTAGAGTAATGAAGTGTATTCCCATTTCTTTGATACAGTTCTAATAATTCATGTAATTTGTTTTGCTGGAGTAACGAGTGTATATCTTAAATATAATCCTACACATATAAGTGTTAGCTTAATATAGAATAATTTGCTTCTCAAGTAACAATTTTTACAGATGCATCAAATAGCGTGGCCAAATTAGAGAACCATATTTCATAGGTAGTAATTAGACATATATAATTATTTGTAGGGTTTCATCAGAAAATATAGTTTCCTATATATATAGTTCTAAATATGCATTTATTTAATTTGTTTAGAATAAGAAAATGCATTATTTTTCAGAACAGTTTATAAACTGCACGTACATACATATATATTTATTTATTATTTAAAGGAATATTTTTTTAGGATTAGTCCTATAGACAGATTTATTTGTTTGGTTTTAGTAAAACAGTATGCTTCATGTGGAACTTTATAAAATAAATATAATTGCCTGCTTATGATAAAAAATACTTGTTATTCATATGTATATTTCTAGAATTGAATGTATTAAATTACTGTTAGTAGTAAATAGGTTTGCATCCTAATATTGTCTTATGAGATGTATTTGTTTGGTTACAGTAAATTAATGTCTTTCCAAAGCAAAGTTTTACGTGTGTATTATATCTTGATAGTGGGTAACGTGTTTAGTGTGTTAATTAATGTATATATGTGTTTTTCTCATCTTTATTCAAGAGTTCATTTAGTTATTTGGTAACATTAAAGGAGTATTTTGTAAGTGTATATCTACGTATGTATTCAAATGTTAGGTTAAAGTACAAAAGTCTTTTGTATTAATTCTGAGGATGTCTTTAATTAATTGTTTAAATTAAAATAAAGACGTTTCATTGACGTTTCAGTAATAACTTTTTGGTTCACCCTAAATAAGTGTTTTCATTGGCTTAATTTCTCATGAAATATTTTTTTTATTTAATCACAGTAAAGACTGTGATTCCTGCAAGAAAGAAGTGTGTTTCCCACTAATAATTTTCGAGTGTGTATGTTTGTCTGTGTGTTTTTATGTTGTTAAAAAAAAGTGAATTTCCTAAAAACATAATTTTATGAGAGTTTTTGTTTCGTGCTTCTAGAAGCGATAAATACATACTAATCGGAACTTCAGATATTTGACCAGGAACTCTTATAAATTTCGAACATTCAAACCATTTAACTTCAGCGGGTTTATATTGGACATTAATAATTTTACGAAAACACTACATAACTTCATTGTTGGAAAAACTCGATGTGTGACCGCCGAAGAAAGAAAAATACGGAGCTAGTTTGCTCCTGGTCAATACCACTATTTGTTGATAAAAGAGTATCCCAAGAGTTAGCAGTGGGCGGTGATAACTAGCTGCTTTCTCTCAGGTCTTTCACTGCTAAATTTGGGAGAGATAGCAAAGATAACCGTAGTATAGCTTTGCGCGAAGTTCAAAAACAAACAAAATAAACAAGCTTCCAGTGAAGCGAATTGCCCCATATCAACTCAAAACTAATTTGTTCCTCGTGAACCCTCCATAGGATATCAACAAAGCTCGAGATTAGATAGAAGACTCTATATTGTTTGTAAGTTTGTAAAATTTTTGTGCATGGGTCATTACTTGTAATAACTGTTATAGTAAATTGTATTATTGTTTGTATATTAACATAAACTTGTATTAAAAAGAAAGAAACAATGTTTGCCAATTTGTTGGCAAATATCAAAAATTGGATACATATCAACATTTATTTAACTTTTAAATCTAAATTACAATTAAACTCAGTTTTGGAATATTTGAAATTGTTATACGTAACATAATGAATTGGGGATCGTCCAAGATTTGAATCAGAGACAAAGTTTAATGTAAATTCCAATTCAAGTTATAATTCAATTTATATTTATCAATGCAAAAAAGATCTGATCATGTCTGATTATGAAGATTTTTTTATCATTTTCTTCTTTTCTCTCTCGAACGACTAGAAAGGTAAAACAAAAGTGAATTACACAAAATGCCAATGTTTTAGAACTATATGTTAAGAAATCAATGAGGAAAAAGTGAACTAAAAACATATTACTCCAGTGTTTCCACTAGCCAATCGGGGTTGAATGGTAATGATTAGCCAGAAATCCAGATAAAACTCGAAGAAATCGAGCTTGAACAAGCTTGTATCAAAGCAGAGAAGTAAACAAATTCGTATCGAAGCTCAAAAAAATAATAATCGTCTCAATACCTAAAACGTTCTCATTGAAGCTGATAAAGAAATTAAGCTGAGAGAAATGGAAATCAAACTCAACTTCAATCGATCAAGATAAAATGATAACTTTGAACTCAATTGATGTATTAAGATACCACCATTTAATGAAGATGAAGTTGATAAATATTTCTAATATTCTGAAAAGTTTGCCCGAACCATAAAATGGTCTTTAAAAATGGTCATTATTATTATAAAGTATTTTAACCAATGAAGAATAAGAAGCTTATGTCGCTTCCTCACTAGAAGACTATAAATAATTATAAGGTCAAAGCAGCTATTCTCAATGCATACGAATTAGTGTAGACCGGAAGCTATTGTCTTTAATTTGTCCCCCATTAGCACAGCCATGCGTTTACGGATTTACAGCGCTAAAATTAGGGGTTTGATTCACCTCGGTGGACTTAGCAGATAGCCAGATGTGACTTTGCTATAAAAAAAAGCATACATAAACTCCTTTAATTTTGTTAACTTGTTTAAAAATAGGAATAACATTATGTTTTCTGAATAAACTGGTGATTTGGTTAGTTATACCTTGTATATGTGATAATATTACTGTACTAATAATTCTATTATCACAGACACTGTTTAATCTTGTACATTGCTTAATGAAAATTTAACTATTTTTTTCTGTTATACGTTCAAATATATGCACATTATAATGCCTATCGTTAGCAGTTCTTTTCTGTATAATTCAATTTGTTTCAAGTTATTAGAATAAGAATAAAACTTAAATGCACTTTCTATATAAGTAAGAAAAACTGCTTGTTTTTGAGAAAATTTGTGACATGAACTTTGATGGGGCAGCATTAAGACTGATTTCCGATAAACAGTTGTGGAAAGAGTTCCATTATTATGTTTTTAATAAGCATGTTTCAAAATAATAAACAATTATG